>NW_004955402.1:22292036-22299211 GCF_000276665.1 Chinchilla lanigera | reverse complement strand
AAAAAAAAAAAAGACAGGGCCTCACTATGTAGTTCAGGCTGGTCTTGAACTCACTATGTTGCCCAGGTTGGCCTCAATCTCACAGCAATCCTCCTCCTCCTCAGCCTCTTGAGTGCTGGGATTACAGGCACACACTATCATGCCTGGTTAGCAAATTGTCTCTTAAAATACAAGTAAAATATTTAACAACCTAAATATTTCCATAAAGTTGTAAATCACTGTAAACTGCCTTACTGAACTGTACCAAAGTCGAAAAAAGCACAGAAACAACCTGTTGGGTTATAGTAAGACTTTTTTGTGTGTGGCAAAAGCAAATTAATGATTATGTACTTAAAGGAAAATAGCCTTGATGAAATACTTATATTTCAATACTTAACATGTTAGTGATAAGGTACAATGTACTAAAACATTAAATACTGTGAGTTAAAGCATGGTAAGGGTGTAAAATCCCCACAGGATGTTCAACTGCCTCTCTCCTTCTCATAGAGTAGTCCCACTCTGGATGTATTAATCCCTTGGCTGATTTAGCAGCACCCAAGAACAACAGGCTAAACAGCTCCCTTTGTCTCTATGAACTGGAGCCCTGTAGAAGATATTTAAAAATATACTCCTGCTACTAAGAAGTTTGCAAACTACCACCTATACCAGCAATTCTTAAAATGTAGTTCAGGGATTTACCCCTTCATTGTGGGGATTATTAAGACCCTTTCTACAAAGTGAAAACTATTTTTATACTATTCCAAGCACCATTTTATTCTCATTCCCTTGTAAGTACATAGATAAGTTCCAGAGGTTACACAGCATAATGTGTGTTATGAATATATTGAACACAAACGATTATGAGGATTCGGCCACAACTACAAGAAACCAAACACTAATGAGATTTGCACAAATATAAAACAATGTCACAGGCCAGGCATGGTGGTGCATGCCTGTAATCCCAGCACCCAGGAGGCTGAGGCAGGAGGATTGTTGTGAGTTTGAGACCAGCCTGGGCTACAAAGTGAGCTCAAGGCCAGCTTGAACTGGATCGCAAGACACTGTCTCAAAACGACAAAAAAGGAAAAAAGTCACATCTCTCACTCATGTTTATTTGATAAAATATATGGTGCTTTTCTAAAAAGATTATTTTTCAATTTTTATCTTCCATATGGTAAATATCAATACATATTACCCATAAAACAAAATTCTTTTTAGGATTTCAATAATTTTTAAAAGTATAAAGGGATCTAGAAGACAGTAAGATTAAGAACCACCAATCAATAGAACAAAATACAAAGTCCACAGTAAAAAAAAAATCCATACTTTATTTCAGATTTACCAAATGCCACCTTTATGCTATGCTCTAGGTGCTGAGGATACAGCAAGAAAACAGGACAGACAAGGTTCCACTCTCATGCAACTGTAGTTACTGTTGAGAAATAGGTAAGACAAAATGATAGCTAATAAGGAGCACTCCACAGATAAATAAGAGTTGGCATAGCAACTGAGTGGTTATTTATTTTGCACGGGTTGTTCAGGAAAGGCTTCTCTGAGGCTGTGCATTAAGGGGAAGATGGGAAAGGAACGAGCTAGACACAGTACCCTGCAGAAGCCTTCTATGCTAAAGGCTTTGCGGTTCCACCCATTGTAGCCTTCAACTACACTCCAGCGTCTACCGTCTACCTCCACCTCTTTCGAGCGCCCTGTCCTTTAGTCACATTCAACTATTCCTAGCTTCTCAAGTATGCCATGCTTTCTCTTACACTGTATCTCATCTGGTGCTTCTCTTTCTGAAATGGCCTCTGCTTGTCCATCTGCCAAACTTTTAAGATTCTGATCAAAGTTCTGTGAAGGCAGAGGCTTAGTATCGCCAGGATCCAGAGCAGTGTATGTTGGCACAGTGGTAGGGACTCACTTCAATACCTCCCCCTCTGATACTTTTACTAATGCAGTTGTATTTTTATATGCCAAGTTCACCCATTTGACTAAGTTCCTGGAAAGCATTCTTGGATTTGCAGTGCTGAACACAGTGTGTGATTTATAATAGTAGGTGCTTAGTAACTATCAGACAAATGACTAAGCCAACTGAATCGTATTTTTCATTCTATTGTAGCTATTTGTATACTTAATCTTTTACAAATAGGAATTATGTCTCATTCATCTATCACCCACTGAATCTAACACTGGGCTTATACAGCACATATACTCTACACCTGGTCCCCAGATTATTGAACTAAACTTAATCAAAGCCACTTTGCAAATGGCAACATGAACCAAGAATATCTTCTGTTCTGTTTCCACCTTAACCACGGAAGAGATTACCTCTTAACCACATCAAAGATCTTAGTTCTCCCAGGCCAGTATTTAATGGAAGGACAGGCACCCTGTTAGAGACTGGACTTCTACTAAACAACAAAGTCAACCAATAACTAAAGTTGGATTTAGCATTCCAGCTAGCATAACGCACATAGCAAATAAAAGGATAGATGACTGCCAAACTTCTTAATTTAGAAACATGCTAGTTCTTATGGTTTCTAATCAACTGAGCTGAGTTCTGTTAATCAGAAAAAGCTCTACTGTACAGTAACTGTTCACAATACAAACTCCCTTTAGGCCAGCCTGGCCTACAAAGTGAGCTCAAGGCCAGCCTGAACTGCATTGCAAGACCCTGTCTCAAAAAGACAAAACAAACAAAAAGAAAAACCTCCCTTAATGCTATGATGTTCTTAACTTTCACATATTATAAATTGCTTATTTATGCATATAATTTTCTAGTAGCTCTCTTCAATTAATTGTCCAGTATACTGACCTGCATCTATGAAGCCAGAACGTAAGGTCTATTTTACATTAAGTAATCTGTAAGTTAGCACTAAATTGAATATGCTACAAAGACAAACTTGCCTATGCCACAGTAACTATTAGAAAAGGTAAAAATTCACAATTTAGTGATTTAAGTATGAATCATGTTTAAGCTAGCTGTTTCCATTTATTTCTATCAGCAGTGGTCATTAATTTTACCTAAGTTTTAATTTTGTGTAAACTATGTGATTACTATTCAAATTAACTTTCTTTTTTTAAAAATTATAGTGACAAGGAAGGTTTCAGTACCAAACATGCAGCTATTCCATGCATCCTACAGGCAACAGGCTATGTGCATCATTTGCAAAGGCAACATTTTTACTGGAACAGCTCATTATCTACACTGTCTGTTATAAAGGTTCTTTGCTTCTCTTCATCCTCCTCTCTCTGAGTCTTTCACGATCATGAGTGCTCTCAATTTACAGGAAAATAAAGAAATTTAAACTAACCCCATAAATTTTGCAGGAGGATAAAATCTGTGTATTTATTTTGATATTGGGATTAAACCGAGGGCCAAATGCTATACCGCCTCCACTCTCTGTAACCATTTTTTTTTTTTTTTTTTCCGGTCTCTTTGAGACAAGGTCTCCCTGTGCAGTTTAGGCTGGCCTTGAGCTCACTCTGTAGCCCAGGCTGCCCTCAAACTCACAGCTATCCTCCTGTCTCAGCTTCCGAGGGCTGGGATTACAGGTGTGTGCCACCACACCCAGCTACCAAAAATTTTTAAAAACAAACAAAACTAGTTGAGGAAGAACTCAAAAATAGTTCAGAAATGAACTGGGATAAAAACTGTAATTATTTCAACTACTCATGTCTATTTTTATGACTACTGCAAAGAACAATAATTTTAAATTACATTATCTCTAATTCAAGATTAGAAAAAAATTAAAACTTTGAGCCAGGCGTGGTGGCACATGCCTATAATCCCAGCACTCAGGAGGCTGAGGCAGGAGGATAGCTGTGAGTTTGAAGGCAGACTGGACTATAAAGTGAGCTCAAGGCCAGCCTGAACTGCACAGCAAGACCTTGTCTCAAAACACAATAAAATTAAAACCTTTGGAAACATCTATTAATGTTTTAGTCTCACTGTACAGTAATAATTTATCACCATCTAGTTGTATATAAATGCTGTGCATACTCTTCAAAGAAATGAAGGGCTTCTTGCATACCTATATCCATCTGGTAATCTGAGCCAACTACTTTGAAGATAACAATATGTAATGTAACAACCATTGTTAATCTATTACCTTGTTTAGAAATTTTGTATTTTTTACTCTCTTTAAATAAAAAAAAATGAAGGTCTTGTCATAAGTAAACTCTTGAAGATTTCCTTGAAGGGTAAGCTTCATGGCCCATAAAATACACAGTCATACAGACCTGCACACTTAGAAGGGTCCTGCATTTGGGTTAATGATGTACTATCACTAACTTCAAGCATTCATAGGGTTTTGTTTTTGTTGTTGTTTTGGGACTTGGGGGACATTGTTTTGTGTTTTGTTTTGTTTTGTTTTGCAGGAGTACTATAGCTAAAACCCAGAGCGTCTGCATTGAACTATGTCCTGTACCTTTTTTTATATGTCATAAAGCATTATATATATACTAACTCCTCTTCACTGTGGTAGGTTTAGGACTTTGCTTTTAGAGGGCTTTATTCTGTATACTGCAAAGTTCTTGTGAAAAGGATTACCTGTATTTGAACTGACAATGCCCCTTTAAAGGATAGTACTTATAGAGAGCCACAGCATGGATCTGCATTTCCTATGTCTTAATTAGAAAAAGAAGTGAGAGCCACGGGCGGGGAGCACCGGTCTTCTGGGGCAGGGAGCGCCAGTCTTCCGACCGCCAGCTCACTCCCTGCCTCGTAGGCCCATGGAGGGAGAGCCTCCAGCACATGGGGAGCCATGGGTGGGGAGCACCGGTCTTCCGATCGGCAGCTCACTCCCTGCCTCATAGGCCCCCGGAGGGAGGGCCCCGGGCGCACGAGGAGCCACGGGCAGGGAGCGCCGGTCTTCGGTCTTCCGACCGGCAGCTCACTCCCTGCCTCATAGGCCCCCGGAGGGAGGGGAGGGAGGGGAGGGAGGCCCCCCAGTGCATGGGGAGCCATGCGGCCGAGAGCGCTGTGGCACACTGGCCTTCAGGCCGGCCGCCGCTGCTCAATTGAGAACTATTATGACACAGAGAAACAAGGACACAATTGGCCCACCATGCACCGGTTGCAGATGCCCACCTAAGGACGTATGTGAATCATTCAAACATGGAAAAACCCCTGGGAATACATGCTATACAACAGGCCACTCTTGCTCCTGCCATTGAGAACCGGAGAGGTCTAGAGTCAGCAGAGGAGCAGCTGCTGAACAAGGACTCGGAGAACATGAGAATGCAGACTAAGCGTGAGGGCTCAGAGGTCCTGTGGACTGGGGTCATGAGAGCCGCTCGGAAGCTGTAAACCAGGAGGACCTTGCACAATACATGCAGAGACTCCCTGGAAGCCATTCTTACCCTGACAGGACAGGCTGTGGTGGAGCCCCCGACAAGTCTGTAACAGGATTCCTGCTGCCTGTGCTGACAGTTGGGGAGAGGACACTAACTGGTTGTTGGGTCCCATTGCGATGGGAGGCTAGAGAGAAAACGCTACAAAAAATGGCTTTGGCCCCAGACGGCTCACTTGATTTTTGACAACCCTTAGGCTGTAACTACTTGTTAGATCGTTCTTGCATATCTCTGTCTTCCTGAGAAACCACTTCTAAGATACCAACATGTATTACAGCAGTCACTGATATTTTCCTACTAATCTATCCATAACTCTGTAATGTCTGTATTATTCCTATCCTATTTCATAAATGGATGCATGTTTATTATTATGTGTTTCCTACAACATCCATTGAGAATAGTTAATGATTATTCAATAGGTCACTCGTGTATAGTTCTATTTATTTTCTTTCGAAGATACCTAAGTAGAGTACAACTACTGATAATCTCCTACCTCTTTTGTCTCTAACTCACTATTATTTGTCTGTTTTCCTGAGAAACTATCTTATAAATAACAATATGTAAAACAATAACCATTGATAATTTCCTACCACTTTGTCTGTATTTTGGTAAGCCCCCCCCATTATTGTTATCCTTCTTTTATTCTTTAAAATGAAAAAAAAGAAAAAAAAAAGAAAAAGTAGTGAAAGATGTAGTCAGCTATGCCTTCTTTTATGTCATTCCTGTATGCAAACTTTACTTCTTTAATGAGGATCTTTATTATTACACCTAATCACATTATATTGTTGTTTACTTAATGAAGTTGAACATCCCCTATCTATAACACTTCCAGTCCCAAGAATTTTTAGTAAGGGTTACTTAATCTATACATCTGTCTTCCCCACCAAACTGTGAGCTCCTTGACGCTAACAGGTGATGAGGAATGGGAGGTTTTTCTAGGACATGAGTGTGAAGGGATGTCGTAGAGGGATGGAGAACTGCAATGTCGGGAGTGAAGAGTTGCATGGGAGGAACAGTTAACGCATACTCTGAAAGCTACTGCCTAACAAAATTCAAGGCCAAGTATTTTTTATGAATACCTCTTTCAAAGAGCTGTGTGACTGAAAAAGCACTCAACTTCAGGTTCAATGGTGCTATGAGGTGTAATAAAAAACATGGTGAATATTCGAAAATTTTTAGAGAATATATTACGGTAAAAGATATATTACCGGGCTGGGGATTTAGCTCAGCAGCACAGCACCTACCTGGCAAGGGTGAGGTTGTGAGTTCGATTCCTGATACTGGGGGGCGGGCAGGGAGTGTTAAAAGATATACTACCATTAGCCCTTCTCCTAATATACTCCCACCTTCAGGGTGGAGGTATAGCTCAGTGGCATTAGTGCATGCCTGACAAGTGCAAGGTCCTGAGTTCAATTCCTCTTACCAAAAAAAAAGAAATACACACACACACACACACACAAAAACACACTCCACCTCAACTTCAAATATACATATCATCCCATTGTTCTTACCACTTTCTAAAGCAGTTCTGAAAGTTCTCTTATGTGAGTATCTTTACTTGTGCTTTCATTGCTGCCTTCATGTCCAGACTCAATTAAAAACATTTACCTTTCATGTTCATTTTGACAGTGGGAAGAGTCAGATTCAGTAAAAAAAGGTGGATGAGAACACATTGTAATGTTTTTATGAGTCTGCCTTTCTGTTGCATGGCACTCAGCAGCAATATTCACTGTATTTTGCCCAGCGCACGGGGAGCCTCGGGCGGGGAGCGCCGGTCTTTGGACCGGCAACTCACTCCCGGCCTCATCATTCCCCGGAAGGAGGGCTTCCGGCGCACAGGGAGC
>NW_004955402.1:22274094-22290177 GCF_000276665.1 Chinchilla lanigera | reverse complement strand
TGAAAAATACTAGATCTCAAATTGTATGTATATATGTGTGATGTATGTGCATGTTATAAGACAGAAAATTTAGATCAAGTTTTAAACTTTGAGTAAAAAATATGACTAGAAAAAAGAATAAAATATCAGTAACCACCCGTGGAAAGAATTCATTATATTTAAAAATTCATAGTAAATTCTTAATGGATATTTTTATTATAGTGGAAATTTGTTATAAAATGAATACTGAGAGCCAAGATAATACCAACATAATAAAATTTCCTTAGGCTAGTGACAAACACAAATTGTATGTAATTTATGCATTCAGGAAACATGATTAAAATCTCCATTTTAAAACTGAATTTTACTGAAGCACATACTTTAGTATCTATCTCTAGAAAGTTTAATGTGATATAACATTTAACAGAAGTTTCTTTTTAAGAATGTCATAGTTTATTAGGCATATATGCCCTATACATGCTGTCATGACAAAAAAGAAATAAAGAATAAAATTTATGTCGAGTGGGAACTTTTACATCTCCCTGAACAATAAAGATGAAGAATAAAAAAAAAAAAAAAAAAAAAAAATTTCACTGTATTTTTTATCATACCTCATAAGGATACTTTATAGAAAAATGAGTTAATTTGAACAGTCACTATATATATTATCATACTGTATATCTACACATGGTTAAGAAGGGAGAAACTTTTTATAAAGAAGCCAGTCTAGGTGACCATTTCCTCTGCCTCTCCCTTCTCTTCTCACCCATTAGAAACCCTTTTTCCCTACATCAACACACTTTAGCACATAGATGGTTCAAGTTTATAATGAAACTCTAAAACCCAGTAGTAGTTAAGAGCAGAGATGTTCGGAAATGAGAGAACAGCATGAAAGTAACTTGGCTGGCTTGATTCACACTTAAAGTCTCTAATACACTTTTCCAGGCATAATTCTATTTTTACAACTCTATTGTACAGCACTAGATCTAGTCTATGTGGGCTCTAATGCCTGTTTTTACCCTCCTGTCTGAACAGACCTATTGTCTTGTGCTCCCATTCAGGTCTCTGGAGAAAAGTTTTTCCAGTTTAGGGCTTAGATAAACCCCTACTAGTGCAATGCAAAAGTTTCCTCATGTTCATCTCTTTTCTGACATAATCTATTTTAATCTCTATATTTACCATTGTCTGTCTTGAGTTCTCCCAAAGCTCTCTTGTTTTCTCTAGTTTTCATAGTACCCGCTCTTCCCAAAACATACATTCCCTACCTTCTTCATTTTCAAAATGTACTCCTAATTTAACTTTAAAAAATGTCTACCAGCAAGTCATACTTAATCAGTGATTTCTTTCCCCTCTAGTTAAATTATCACATCTTTTCATAATATTCTAATTCACAAAAAATATTTCAGGCAATTCTCATCTGGCCCAGAAAGATCTAAGACTTCCCCTTGCAATGTGAAGAATAAATGACTGGAACGAAACAATTACTTTTCACTGTGTACCTTTTGGTACTGACAGGATATTTTACCATATAAGCATGTTATTATTTCTGTTGTCCTTTAAAAATCCCATTATTTAATAATGCAAAAAGTATCTTACTGTGCTACTCTCCCAACAGTATTTATACACGAACATGTTGACATCAGATGAGAAGCAAGCTTCCCTAAATTCACAATTGTTTTGTTTAGTTTTATTCACAGGATGGAGAGTAGATGGCATCTTATTGGCACAGATTTATGGTCAGGTTCTACTGCTGAAAAGAAAATCCTGAAGGTCTTTTGAAGACCATGGCCTCTCCAAGAGTGGCAACTCAAGCATTCCCAGGCTCCCAGATGAAGACTTGGTTGGATTAGTCACTGCCGTAACCCACCAGTCTCAGAGTCATAAATAAAAGGGAACAGAACAGGTCAGCATCTCTGTGGGTGTAAGAATCCCAGAAGGAACCCACTCTCTTCGCCCTCAGCAGAATGGACCAGTTCAAATCTTTTTATGTACTATTTTATTACTTTTTGTCATGTATGAAGTACTTTAGGATATTTCCACGTGATTGCAATAACATATTGTACTAGTTAAATCTGAATTGAGGATTAGCCAAAATCTGGTACTTTAGGCCCCACCCCAAAGTACTTCTCCTTATATTTATTATTTAAATGCCATCCCAACCTTCCCCAGTGAGCTGTTTTCAGCAATGAATCTGCCATATTCCTCTCCATTCCCAACCCCATCTCAAGCTTCCCTTCTAAGACTGGTCCTCAAGGCTGGTACTCTGCCCTGTCTCAGGGCCCAACACCAGCCTGCCTGTTTATATCTTACATATGGACTTTGGAGCTGAAAATGGTGGTGCACATCTGTAATCCCAACCCTTGGGAGGCTGAAATGGAAAGACTGTGATTTTGAGGCCAGCCTGGGACTACACAAGTTCAACATAGCAAGACCCTGTCTCAAAACAAAAACAAAAAAAAGCACTTCAGCCAAAACTAAGCTCAGACATAAAATATCTCCCCAGTCGCAGTCACAGTCTCTTGATCATCTGGTACTCAGATTCCTTCACTCCTGCCAACCTGCTTCCACATTACCTCCTCTTCTCTGATCTGACCAAGCTTTTAGTTTCAAGTGATTGGCTACCAACTTAGAAGTCATACAGCTATCATAATTACACACTTATTCACACACACACACACACACACACAAATTGCTTAAGTCATTGTTCTTTTCAGCCTTATAATCTCTAACCTTAAACAAGTCTACTACTCACTTTTTCTGCTTCAACTTCCATGATGCTAACATCCCAGAGAATGGTTAAAACCATACTCACTGGCTGAGACTGAGTCTATTGTAAACCTATGCTAACTAACCAGATGAAACCCCTATAATTCTTTAAAAGTCCTCTCCTGCATTCCCTTTCTGACCTTCACTTATGTATATCTCACAGGTTCTCCAACATTATATAATCCCAGCGGGGACTAGAGAAATCCTACCTCATAAAATTTAAGTTCCTTTCACTTCAATTTTACTTCACATTCCCTTACTTTCTCCCCCACTCTGATCTCCAAGGATAACACCCTCTACTTGTACATTTAATTAATTTCTTTCTATAATTTTGGATTCCTTGTTCTATAAATTATTCCTGTTTACTTTTTCACACTCTCAAACTGATCAACTAGCTCTTCCCTTGGAGGTAAGTTTCAGGATGCCAAACTACAGAAATGAGGGTTTTGCCCCTTCTATCCCCCAAAACAGGTTTCTGAAATATTAATTTCAGAATTGTCAAATTAATTACACCAACATTTAAAAATCATGACATTTCATTTGAAAAATCAAGACTTCTTACTCCTCTGGTAGAACAAAATCCTCTGCCACCACAATGAGCACACTCGAACAATGTTCTCTCCCACACAGCCTTCCAGCAGCACTGAGGACAAGGTCCTGCATCAACTGACTCATGACAATTTTTCCACCTTCATCTTATCCCTTTTCCCTTACACCAAAGGCTATTTAGCCACACTGATCTTTTAGTTCCTTAGACACTCAGAATGTTCTGCTACATGGCCTCTGCACATACCATTTTTTTTTTTTTTTTACTGAGAATCCTCCTGCCCCCTTGTACTACTAAAATCTTTTTGACTTCTGGATTTCTGCTGAGATGTTATTTCTCTTTATTTAATGTTAAGGCTTGTATCTAGATCTGCCCCGAAAGCTTCATGTGGTCATCGGGAGAGCTTTTTCAAAGATGGCTGGATCTAGAGTGTGACTGATTTATGGTGCAATGCCGGGATTAAGGGTATGTTATGGTTTGTGTCTGGATGTCCCCCCCAAAGCCTCATGCAGTCATGGGGCAGGCTTCTACAGTTTACAATTGACTCATGGTCCAATGTTGGGATTATGGGTGTGAGTGCTGTACCCGCCCCAGGGCGGGTAGTTTGCATACAATATAAGGGAGGAAAGAGGCTTGCCTGCCACTGCTCCTCCCTTTTGCTCTTGTTGCTTTTGCTATTTTCTGCTGCCATGAACTGTTGCTCTCTGCTATGTGCTACTCTGCCTTGGAGCCAGCTAAGTATGGAATGAAACCTCCACAAACTGTGAGCTAAATAAACCTTTCCCCCTTTAACTTTGACAGTCAGGTATTTTGCCTCAGTGACAGAAAAGATACTAAGACACTTACTTACTTGCTCTAACTTTCCTTGCTTCATTACAGTGTATGATCAACCAAGACAGAAAATATGTCTGTTTCACTCGGTATTCACAGTACTTGGCACATAGCAGATAATAAATATTTGCTCGGTGAGGATGTAAATATTTTCCTCTTCTAAGTCCCAAACTGTTAAGCACCCCTCAGGTTTATTCCTTAGCCTTCTGTATCACTCCCTATGTTCATTATCTCAATGCTGAGGACGTCTACTTGAATCTCCTGCCAGGTGTGATAGCACATGCCCATAATCTCAGCACTCATGAGGCTGAGGCAGGAGGATCGTTGTGGGTCCAAGGCCACTCCGGGGTACATGCTGAGTTAAGGGCCAGCCTGAGTTACGTAGCAAGACCCTGACTCAAACAAAATAAAACAAAAAGAATCTCAAAACCTGATCTCTCCCCACAAGGTCCAGTCCTTCAATCATGATACTTGCAGGACACTTCCATCCAAGTCCCTCTTTGGCATCTACAACTGGACATGTTTCGAGACATACTCAATGGGGATGGGGGATAGCTGAGTGGCAGAGCACTAGCTTAGCATGTGTGTGTGAGGCCCTGGGTTCTACTCCTAACACTACATAAAAGAAAAGACAAGACACACTCATTATTATCGAACACATTCTGTTACTTTCCATTGTTTTTAGTGGTGGCATCCACTCTGAGGGCAAGTGATTGAATTCTATTTCCTTTGTCCATCAACAAAAACACCTGATTCCATCCTAAAAACATACCTGTTTGTTCCTACAGTCACCTGGACCAGTGCATTAGCATCATCTTTTTATCTCTATAATCTTTTGAAATAATAATAATGTATTCACCAACATGTACATCCAAGCTTAATTCTGATAACATCAATCAATAAAATACGCTCATCAAAACCTTTCAATAGCTCCCTATGGCTTTCAAACATCTATATTCTGCTTGGTATTCAAAGCCCCTCTGAATCTTGCCCAATGTACCTTAGCAAGGCAGTCTAGTTTAGTGGTTAAGACCTTAAACTCAGCTGGGTGTGGTGACACATTTCTGTAATCCCAGCACTCAAGAGGCTGAGGCAGGTAGCTCACTGAGAGTTGGAGGCCAGTCTGGGCTACACAATGAGTCCAAGGCCAAACTGAACTACAGAGCAAGATCTTGTCTCAAAACAAACAAATAAAAACCAAAAAAGTAAGTTTTACCATTTTAGTTTGCCATTTCAAATGGACAGACCTGAGGACAGATCCCAGCTTCACCACTTAACCTTTCCATGCACGCTATTTAATCTTGTTATAAAAAAAAAATTAATAAAAGTTATTTTAATTTATATGAAATTAAAGAGCACCTAGAATAGTGTGTGGCATGTGGCAAATGCTGTGTTGTTTTACTTATGCTTTGCAGCCCCATCCCCAGTTATCAAAAGCCTGCATTCCAATCTTCCTGATTCAACTCACTATTGCCCTGATCTTTTTTGAGACAGGGTCTCACTATATAGTTCAGTTTGGACTTAGACTCACTGTGTAGCCCAGGCTGCCCTCCAATTCTCAGTGAGCTACCTGCCTCAGTCTCTTGAGTGCTGGGATTACAGGGATGTGCCACCACACTCAGCTGAGTTTAAGGTCTTAACCACCAAACTAGACTGCCTTGCTAAGGTACGTTGGGCAAGATTCAGAGGGGCTTTGAATACCAAGCAGAATATAGATGTTTGAAAGCCACAAGGAGCTACTTAAGGGTTTTGATGAGAATAATTTATTGATTGATGGTATCAGAATTAACTTTTTTTTTTTTCTTTTTTGGTACCAGGAATTGAACTCATGACCTCAGGCTTGCCAGGCAAGCACTTATGCCACTAAGCTATATCCCCAGCCCAGAATTAAGCTTTGAACACTCTCTTCTGAGGCAAAAGTCCACCACCAGGTAAGGATCAGCTGATAAACTGCCAGGGTTGTATCCCCTCCTCTAACTTAAAAGTATTTCCAGTCAAAAGCTTCTGCCAAAAGGACCTTTCTCTCCAGGAGTGTCTATACATATCATACACTGAAATGCCCCAAAGGTTGCTCATCAAAAATTTCCAGCCCTGTTCAAAGATCTCCAGTATACAATTATCTATCCTCTTCTTCCCTCTATGTTCTCATTCCCCTCCCAACCTGCAGATCAGACACCATCTTACTACTATTTTCTATCCTCTGTGGCAAAGCTGTTTCAGTATTCTTATGTCTCTAATCTAGGTAAAAATTAAAATCCTCATGGTTATGCTCCTTAAAACAGTCCTATTACTTTCTTCTGTGTTCCATTTGGATGAAAACAATTAAAATTAGTCCTGTAACCCAAATAGAAGCAGAATATGAACGTCTACCTCAGGCCTTACTACTATGAGAGTATTATCCTCTTGGCTTTTCACCACCCTTTCCATGCAGAGGAGCTGGTATTAGTAAAGTTACTGATGACTCAGCAATTCCTCAGAATGGAAAAAACGAGAACTTCAACATTACCAGAAATCTCCCGACAGGGGTCAATCTGAAGGAAAACAATAATTACAAACATAATGTATAATTTCCAAAGAATAATTAATAACTTAGTATGGGACTCTACAAATCAGTGCAAACTACTTTACTGTTTTAAATGGAAAAGTAGTTATGATTTCTAAAGTCACAAAAATTTAGCAAGAACTAGGACAACTAAATCTAATGAACAGCTGGGCATAGCGGTGCACGCCTATAATTCCAGCACTTGGGAGACCTGTTTTTTGAGATAGGGTCTCATAGGCTAGCCTTGAATTCACTGTGTAGCCCAGGCTAGGAACTTGCAGGAGGTAAGGACCAGCTGGTTCTCTCCATCTATGCCAACAAAGATCAGGTGAGCAGCCTAGGATTCACATACTCACCATCTGTAACATGATCCCAAAGCAGTGTTCCAGAAGACCAACTAGTGTGCCCAACCTATTACCCACATCAGCTAGTAACAAGGTATGCTTCCATACTCTCTCCCCTGGAGATCCTGGGCCTCCATCTACCCCACTAACAAGATACTCTATCTCCTGGGTTAACCGAGCCCAAATGGGAAATCTGTGCTTCTAATTCCTCCTAGTGATAACAAGGCAGCACCCAATGTGCAGTCCCACCTCCCCTTTCTTCTGCTGGACTTGGGGAAGGAAGGGGGCTGCAAAAACAAGGGGGTTAAGTAAGATTCAGAATCTCACAGCATAATACCAAAATGTCTAGGTTCTGATTTTTAAAAATCATTCATCATAACAAGAGCCAGGATGAACTCAGACTGAATTAAAAACAGCAAATGTCAACACCAAGATGGCAGCAATGTTAGAATGATCTGTCAACAATTCTGAAACTGCCATGATAGAAATAATTCAATAGTTACAAGCATATTTAAAAATAATTTCAAAAGAAATAAAAAGCCCCAGCAAATAAGCAGAAGATACAAAGAACTAAATGCAAATTTTATAGCTGAAATACCAAAATACAGTAAAGAGTTTAGTGGGTGGATGCAACAGCATAATGGAAGGGACAGAGAAAATGCACCAGAACATAGAACAATAAAAAGTACTTAATCTGAAAAACAGAAAAACTAAAGGAAACTAGACAAAACTTCAGAACCTGTGGAATTATACAAGATCTAACATTCAAGTCATCAGAGTTGTGAAAAGAGACAAGTGAAAAAAACACAAAAATGTAATGGTGAAAACGTCCCAAATTTTGCAAGAGTTATAAACTTCAAATTCAGGAAGTTAAGTGAACCCCAAACAGGATAAGCCCAAAATAATTGATACTAAGAGGTACCATGAACTTCAGAAAAATTAAAAAACACTAACAAAAAAACCCTAAGAAAAATGATACCTTAACTACAGAGAAAAAAATTACTTGAATGACAGTGGATTTCATTTGAAATCACAAAGGGCAGAAGAAAGTTGTATAGTATTTTTCATGGGCTGAAAGACAACTATCAGAATGGAACCCCAGACTCAAAGAAAACTGAAGGGGAAATTAAGACATTCTCATACAAAGGAAACTAAAAGAATACTGCACAGGAGACGTACCTTAAAAGAATGGCTAAAGAAAGTTTTTAAAACAGGAAACTATAAAGGAAGGAATCTTGAGACATCAAGAAAGAACACAGTAAGCAAAACTATGAGTAAATATAAAAGGCTTAGGAGAAATACAGTAGGCTTTACTTCTCTTGAGTTTTCTGGTTTATGTTTCACTGTGGAAGCTAAATTTGTAACACAGTCTGACACGGTTCTAACTAATGTAACAGATATACAATCCCAAACAGGGGAAGGTAAAGAAAAAAATAAGGTTAAAGCATTATGGCATGCATCTGCCCTGGGTTCAATCCCAACACTGAAAAAAAAAAAAGAAGAATGAAAGAATTCAACAGCATCATCAACAGATATTCTACCTCACTGGATTCAAGTTCCTTCCACCTCAATTTTACTTCACATTCCCTTTCTTCGTCTTTCTCTGAGTCCTTCCTTCTTTTCAAGGACGCTATCATTTACTTATATATTTAACTGTATTCCTTTCTATAGTTTTGGATTCATTTTACTATAAACTCCTCCTCTTAACACTCACAAACCCTACCAGCTCTTTCCTTGGCGCTAACTTCCATGGTGCCAACCTGTAGAGTTCTGGTCCTTTTTTCCTCCAAAAAAGGTTTTTAAAAACTCAAATTAATTTCCAACATTAACTATCAGGATATTTCACCTAACAAAATCAAGATTTCTTCCCTCAGGATCTAACTGACCCTTAGAAAACACTATACCCAATGGCAGCAGAAAACACATTCTATTCAAGTGCCCACAGAACACAGAGCAAAACAGATTGTATTCTGGGCCATAAAACAAACCTCAACAAATTTAAAATAGCTGAAATACACAGAGTATGTTCTCCAACCATAATGGAATCAAACTAGAAACCAGAAACAGAAAGATAAGAGGAAACTATCCCAACACTTACAACACACTTCAAAATAACCATGGGTAAATGAAAAAGTGTCACAAAAACAAAATACACATTAACTGAATGAAAATAAAAATATAACATATTAGTGGGATATAGCTAAAGCAGTGCTGAGAGAGAAATCTATAGTATTAAATGCTCTCATGAATATAAAGACAAAACTTTTTTTAACAAAACAGTAGTAAATACAATTCAGAAATATATACAGGGGCTGGGGATTTAGCTCAGCGGCAAAGCGCCTGCCTGGCAAGCGCAAGGTCGTGAGTTCGGTTCCCGGTACCGGAGAAAAACCAAAAGAAAAACCAAAAAAAAAAGAAATATATACAAAAAACTACTTAATATTTAAAAATCAATATATTCCATCATATCAAGAAGCACAATTGTGGGGATGTAACTCAGGGGTAGAGAGTGGGATTAGCATGTAGGTATGAAGGAGTACAAGGATGTGGATTTAATCCCTAGTACCAGAAAAAAAGAAAAAGGGGGGTACATCGTATTAATTTGATTGACAAAAACAGCAGACACAATTCAACACCCACTCATGATCAAAACTCTCAGAAAGGAAGGGGAACAAAAGAGCAGTAAATAGAATTCAGATGCTCAACATGATAAAGGGCACTAAAGAAAAACCTGTATTTAACATATATGTAATGATGAAAGAATAAACACTTTTCCCCTAAGATCAGCAAAAAAAGTAAAGATGTCTTTTCTCACCATTCTTAATCAACATAGTAACAGCAGTTTTAGTCACAGCAGTAAGCCAAGAAAAGGACATAAAATATTATACATGTAAAATACAGAAGGAGAAATAAAATCACCCCTGTCTGCAGGGTGATTTATGGTTGTCTACATTAAAAAAAAAAAAAAAAAAAAAATCCCAAGGAATCTACAAAAATTCCTAGAACTAATGAGTGGGTTCAGCAAGATCATAAAACCCAAGATCAACACATAAAAAAGATCACAGACTACAACATCAGCATATAAAAGTTATATTTTTCTAATACTTGGACATTAAAATTAAAACTTCAACACCACTTACCGTATGTTATTTACATTATATATAGTATATTATATATATTATAGATAACATTACATGTAACATATTTACATGTAAATCTAACAAAAACTCAATAAAATCTAAGGAAATATACATACAAGAGGTGTATGATAAAACTACACAATGCTGATGAAAGAAATCAAAGACCTGCTGAGCACCATAGTGCACACCTGTAATCCCAGCACTCAGGAGACTGAGGCAGGAGAATCACAGAGTTTGAGACCAGCCTCGACTACACAGCAAGACTCTATCTCAAAAACATAAAAAGAAAAAAGTCAAAGACCTAAATAAACAGCAAGACAGATAACACAGGTTTCAAAATGCGACATAGTAAAAATGTCCATTTTCCTCAAATGATTCGGGTCTAATGAAATTTCCACCAAAATCCCAGCAAGATGTAGATTATTATACAATGTATACAAAAAAAGCAAAGGAACATGAATAACTAAGTCAACTTTAATAAACAAGCATAAAGTGGTGGTGCACGCCTGTAATCCCAGTACTCAGGAGGTCGAGGGAGGAGGATCGTTGTGAGTTTGAGGCCAGCCTGAACTGCATAGCGAGACCCTGTCTCAAAAAGAAGACAAAATAATAATAATAATAAAGTAGGAAAAATCAGTGTACCTCATTTAAAAGTTTTTTAACTCAAGATTTTATAGCTACAGTAACCAAACCTGTATAATATTGGCAGACACACTGATCAGTGGAACAAAACAGAGAATCTAGAAATTGATTTACACAAATACACCCAACTAGTTTTTGACAAACATACAACAGATAGCCTTTCTAATAAATGGTGTGTTTATTGCCATATCACCCTGAAGGTACCCAATCCCATTTAATAAACTGTGCTGAAGCAACTGAACATCCATAAGCAACAAACCTTGACCTCAGTCTCATACCTTATACAAAAAGTAACTCAAAATGGGTCAGGAAAAAAACATGAGACAATATTTGGGATGCAGATCTAGGCCAAGGGTTTCTACATCTGACACAAAAAGCAAGATCCACAGAAGAATAAATTGAGAAACTAGACTACAACAAAGTTTAAAAACTTTGTTCTCAAAAGACCATGTTTAGAAAATGAAAAGACATTCTTTTTTTTGTTTTTGTTTTTTGTTTGTTTTTCTTCCGGTACCAGGAATTGAACTCATGACCTTGAGCTTGCCAGGCAGGCGCTTTGCCACTGAGCTAAATCCCCAGCCCCAAAAAGACATTCAATCAACAGAAAAATCACATTTCTGACGCAGGACTAGTACCCAGAATATATAAAGAACTCTTAAGCTCAATGTTTGATGCCCTAGCACCACTAAAAAGGATGCTCAATATCATCAGACATTAGGGAAAACAGTGGTAACATAAATGGGGGGAGGATGCAGAGAAACTGAGCATTCATACATTGCTGTTAGCAATGCAAAATGTTACAGCTGCTCTAGCAAACATTTTGGCAGTTTCTTTAAAGACTAAGCATATGAATATCACACAACCTAATAATTGCATTCCTGCTCATTTAACAAAGACAAATGAAAACTCTTGTTCACACAAAACTCTGGATGTGAGTGCTGATAGCAGCTTTACTTGAAATAGCCAAAAACTGGAAACAGTCAGATGTGTAATACATGAACAGTTAAAAGAAACAAAAGTATACCACAGTTCTACATCTGTATTATTAAATACTATTCAGCAAGAAAAAAGAAGCGACTATTGATACATACAACAACCTGGTTACTGTTATAGAATTATGTTGAATGAAAAAAGCCAATTCCAAAGGTACTTACTACAAGATTATATCTATAAAATTCTTCAAATGACATTACAGAAATGAGAACAGATTAATGATTACTAAAACTTACAGAATGGGTGGTTAAGAGAGAAGTAACCATGGCTGAGGCAGGAAGACTACAAATTCAAAACAGCCTGGTCAACTTAGCCGAAATCTGTCTCAAAATAAAACATTAAAAAAATGCCTTGGGATGGAGAGAGAGAAATGCTCTGTCTCTTATCTGTGTCGATGTCAGGATCATGGATCTGACAGTGTACTAGGTTTATAAAATGATACCACGGGGAGTAAATGAGTAAACTGAGGGACATAGGATGTTTCTGAAGTATTTCTTACAACTGCATGCAGATCTGTAATTATCTCACTATAAGAAGTTTAACTTAAAAAAAAATTAGACCTTCACTCACTATTCTAAGAGTGGTCACCACCCAAATGTGAACATTTCAGATCTCCCTCTTAATGCATTACTAATCTTACTTTATGCTGGCCTAAGTGAAGACACACAGGTATGAACATCACATTTTACCTGTAACCTCAAATACCACACGTTCAATTATAGTGACAAACGTGCACAAATCAACAGTGGAACAAGGAGATGGGAAGTGATCAAATATTTGAACAAAAGGAGGGGCCAGGGATATAGCTCAGCGCACAACACCTATCTGGCAAATGCGAGGTTGTAAGTTAGATTCCCCATACCAAGGCATTTTCGTAAGTGGGGAGGAGGGTGATCCTAGGAAGAGAATAAAAGCACTGCACCAGAAACAAGGAGTGCCTATGGAAAAAGAAGTGCCTACATGTGAGTGTGCATGTGTGTAGTGTGTTGTGTTGTGCTGTGAAAGAACAGAAAGACTGGGTGATTTGAGAGGGTCCCTAAACCCTCAGTAAAGGAGTTTTAATTCCTTTTTTTTTTTTTGGTCTCTGGGAGACAGGGTCTCCTTGTGCAGTTCAGGTTGGCCTTGAGCTCACCTTAGCCCAGGATGGTCTTAAACTCACAAAGACCCTCCTGCCTCGGCCTTCTGAGTGCTGGGATTACAGGTATGCACCACCAAGCCCAGCTCTCAAATGCCTTTGAAGTGTTCCTCACCAATCCAGCCAATCAAAAGCACCAGCTACTAAGAAAAAGATGGACAACCGAAAGAGGAATACTACTCAACCAGGAATAGGAATGGGCTACTGAGAGTCTAAATCTCAGAAATATTCAGCTGAGTTTTTAAAAAGCATCACATAACTTTGTATGAAATTCTAGTTAAAAAGCAGACCAGGGATTCTCACTGGAACTCGAGAGAGTGGTTACTCGCCAAAGGGAAACAACAGAGTTGGGGTGGGGCAGGGGCATGATGTAAATGCTTGGTATGTTAACTTATTTAAGTTACACTGGAGTACACATGTAACTCAAGCTCATAAAATGTAAAAAAAAAAAAGTTCTTTTCCAAACCCGTTCCACATCCCCACCACCACCTTCCACCATCTATAGTCTCTCAACATCCTTTTCTTTATTGGGGGGGGGCGAGTCCCCAAGGCCTTGTACCAGTCTGTGGCCTGTTAGAAACCAGGGCCCCACAGCAGGAGGCAAGTGAGGGAAGCTTCATCTGTATTTACAGCCCTCTCCACATCTCTACCATTACCACTTGAGCTCTGCTTCCTGTCAAATCAGCAAACATTAGATTCTGGTAGAAGCACAAACTCCACTGTGAACTGCACAGTCTAGGCATCTAGGTTGCTCTCTGAATCACCCCAGTGGCATACATTAATCACACAACAGATATGAATTGACTGAACAAACAATAAGTATCCACATCTAGTTTTATTCTATGCTCACCCCTTCCTCTATTTTCTTTCACTCCCTTTGTCTTGGTCCCTTTTTGACCTACTGTCTCTTTCATCTGTTCTCCACCCTTCCCTACATCAGCCCTTATTTTAACTCATTACAAAAATAAAACTCCAGTTTATTTTAAAACAGTGGTATACAAGTGCGATGTTGTAACACTGCTGAATCTCAACCAATTAGAAACTGTATAAAAGAAATCTGTTACTGAAAACGAAGTGCTGATGCTATATGTTGTTGCCGAAGGGTAAGAGATGTATGTGTCACATAAACAAGAGCAGAAATGGAGTTACCCCTTTGTGGCCTTACTTCCCTGAGTTTGAGAGCCTTTTCCCTCAACTGGCTGAGTCTAGACACAAGGATGGCTAGCTAGGCTTGATGGTACAAGCCTGCAGTCCCAGGGCTTGGGACAGGATGGGGTTTTTGGCAGAATTATCACTTGGGCCCAGGAGTCGAGACCAACCCAGGCAACACAGCGCAACAACCCTCCCAATAAAAGAAAAACAAAACAAAAAAAAAGGACAGTACTCTTCCAGACCAACAAAATTATGAAAAACAAGACTAAAAAAAAGTCACAGACCAAAGACTAAAGACACATGCTGCCTAAATACCTTGTAGTTCCTTGGAATGGATCCTAGAACAAGAGAATATTAATGGAAAAACTGGAGAAACCCAAATAAAGTCTGGAATTTAATAACAAAAATTTATATGAAGCACTAACATATGATTAAGATTCAAATTTCCTACTCTTCTCTTAGATTATTAGAGAGAAAGGGCACACCAGGAGCAAAATTCCAATCAGGTGGCTAGGGCTTCCAGCTGAAAAGCTACAAACAGATCATCTTCATTGTCACACTGGGCCCATGATCTCACCTGATGCCATGTGACTGGGAGTAACAACCCAGTTTTAATTATCCCAGCCATTCACTCATTTACTCAGCATTTACTGAGTGACTACTGCTTACCCAGCACAAGGGATACATGAGCTAGAACAGAAATTCTCACAAAGCTTAAACTCGAGCTGAGGAAGTCAAATTTTTAACAAGTATTTGCATAAACAGTGAAAGCTCTAAGTTTTACAGCCTGCTGCTTAAAAGAAGTACCAAACAAATCATCGGAACATTCATTAAACCCAGTTATCACTGGTACTGTGAATAAAGGCTTCTCAGATCTCAAAGTACATTCAAATAACCTTCCAAAGTACACTCAAATAACCTGAATCCAGTGAAGGAAGCTCCTAATTAAGTCCTGTATATTGGGGCCTTATATTCTGCACCTCTTCCAGATTCCCAGGTGACAAGGGGTGAAGCTTGCCCAAGAGCCATACCGAAAAATTTAGCAAAGCTCCTAAGTATCATGGAAACACCCTCAAACTACCATGTAAAATACAAGCTCCACAAAGGCAAGGACACTGTGTATCTCTCATTCACCACAGTACTCCCAAGACTTAAAACCTAGACAGAGAGCATTCGATAAATGCTTGCCAAATAAGCAAATGGATGTATGGTATGGACCAGTGCTGTTCTGCTGTAGCCACCTGGCACACTTGGGTATTGAACACACGAAATGTGGCTAGTGACTGAGGAGCCGCATAGTTTTAAATTTAACTTTAATTTAAATAACCACATGCGCTCAGTGGCTACCACTGCCTAGGTCTAGACAGTCTAGGTCTATGGCGTAAAAAGCACTAGACTAATAAAAAGAGTTGGTTAGCTAAGTGGCTTTGAGAACGAGGTCAAGGTCACAACTTTGAGGGTGGGAGGGGGGAGGTCGCTAGGCAAAGTTGACCAGGTGAAGGAGGCAATGACAATGCAAACCATTCCAATTCTCGGGAAATCTTTAAATGGGAACTGTATTGATTATGAGCGAGTGAATGACATTTCATTCATTCATTCCTCCAGAAAGGGCTGCCACATTACCTGGAGCCCGCTACTTCCCGTGCCCAGACCTTTGCAGATTCGAGGCCGGGTCCTCTCCGCGGGCAGCGGGTCGACAGCCCCCGCCCCCCGCAGCTGGCGCGTCCTCCCCTCCCCCGTCGCGCCGGCCCGCGAGGGTCCGGCTGGTACCGCGGCTCCAGGTACCGGACGGCCGAAGCCCAGAAGCCATATTTAACTACATTTTTGTCCATAAAACAAACTTCCGTCTTCTAAAAGAAAAACGGTTCTAACTCAATGTCAAACTAGGACGGAAACTCGCGGCTCACCGCAGCTGCCAACCGGGGACGCCGCGTGTCCGTCGGCCCCGGAGTCTCCGACCCGGACCCCGCGTCCCAGCCCGCGGCAGCGCCGGCCACAAAGGGACGCGGGAC
>NW_004955402.1:22208932-22273529 GCF_000276665.1 Chinchilla lanigera | reverse complement strand
CTCGGGGCGGGTGGTTCCGGCGGCGCGCGCCCGCCCGCCCCTTCCCGGCCGCCTGCGGCTCTGTGCGGCCTGGCCCAGCGATTCCCCCCGAACCGTGTACAGACAAAGAGGCTGCCGCAGCAAGTAACGCAAACCTCGGGCCGCTGCACGTCGAGCCCGGCATGGGGGAGAGAAAATGGAGCTGCCCTCACCGCGCCGCGGAGGCCCTCGCTGCGCCCGGCCCGCGCGCGGCCGCCCTCGCTCGGCGGAGCCACCTGTAGGGTCCCACGGGGTTGCCGCTGGGGGCCGGCGGTGGCGCCTCGTGGGGCCCTGCGGAGCGCTGGACCCAGGCGGGGCCGGAAGACGCAGCCGCGCCTCGGGGGACCGAAAAACAAAAATGTACGTCGGGAGCCCCCTGCGGAGTGGGGAGTGTTTGGGGGTGAAGCGTCCTGCGCGGTGACCTGAGAAGGGCCTTTGCACCGCGCCCCTGGGAAGAAGTGCTCCTTCTCAAACCCGGGCCCACCCTTCAAGGGCAGAAGACGAAACCCCTGATCGCCCACACTAGGGTAGCTGGCCGTGTTTTTACTAAATTAACTTAAGTCATTCAGAGGTTTGTGTTTTACGGCTTGCCAGCAAGAGCTAGGATGGTCAGAGGCTGTTCCATTTGTATTTAAACGGCCCCACGTAAACCTTTAAATACGTGTGCTGTGTGCAGTATATAGGCTGGGAGTGTAGCTCAGTGATGCAGCGTTTTCCTACCATGCGCAAGACCCTGGGTTTCATCCCCAGCACCACAAATAAATGTGAAATAGAATTGTATAATACATGTTCACATAACCAAAAAGCAGTAAGCAGGACATTTTACAGAAGATTATCTCTGGAATTTTACTATCCTGTTACTTGATCATCTACATCTTTCAAGTACTGTATTTGAAAATAAAAGACCTTTTTAAAAGTACTGTATTTATATAATAAAGTAGAAGCAGAGTGAGTTGTTAACCTCTTAAATCTTTACAAGAAAAGTTTACTTTGAAATAAAGGTGTCTTTTTAAAATACTGTATACAAAAAAAACCCTAACTAGAGAGAAACGATTTACAAATCATGTAACTGACAAAGGATCTCTATCCAGAATATATAAAGCACTCTTACAACTCAATAAAAAGATTTAATAATCCAATTAAAAGGTGAACAAAAAAGACGGTTTACGACAGAAGATATGTAAATGATCAACAATTAATGTTCAACATCATTAGTCACTTAGGGAGATGCAAATTAAAGCCGCAGTGGGAAAGTTCTTCACACCCACTACAATAGCTGCAATTAACAAAAAACGTCTTGGTGAGGAGGTGGAGAAATTAGTACCCTCATACATTGCTTATGGAAATGAAAAACAGTGCTGCTACTTTGGAAAACGGTTTGTCAGGTTCTTAAAACGTTATTCATGAAAGTTCCATATAACCCAACATGTTTACTGCTAGGTCTGTAGCCCAGAGAACTAAAAAGAGATCATACAACTTCTGCATACTTGTTCATGATGCATTATTTGTAATAGTCAAAAATGAGAACAATCCAATGAGAACGATGACCAAGACATGCGGAGTAAATAAACCAAACATGGTATATCCATACAGGGGAACAAAGTACTGAGAGAAGGTAGAACATAGGGACACTTCAAAAATAGTAATAAGCTAAGTGGAAGAAGCCAGATGCAAAAGAGCTAATATTATATGATTCTATTTATATAAACTGTCTAGAAAAGGCAAATCTGTACACACTTGTGGTTGCCCCAGGTTAGGGGTAGGAAAAGAGCATCGCTGCAAAGGGCAGGAGAAGTATTTTTGCATTACAGAAGTGCTCTAAAATTAAGTTGTGGTCATGGTTGTACAACTATAGATTTGCCAAAAATGACTGAATTATGTACTTGAAACAAATGTTATGTAAAATTACCTTAATAAAACAATTTTTTAAAAAAACATTTCAGTGTTATGTGAGTAGTGCAAGATAATAGTAAATTTTTAAAAATCTGGTTGTGAAAGTCCTTTGCAATTTGAAAAACAGAAGGGAAAAGCCTTTACAACAAAAAGAAAAATTGTGCTGCTTGTATTGTACAGTGTAATAAAATCACTTTTGACACCTGGTGTATAACCCAGTACATTTACCTTTCAACACACCAGTCTACCTGCTCCTATTCATTCAAAAATGTTTCTTCACTTTACCCACTAAAAGAACAGGAAATGTAGAAAAGGGTAAGCATGTTTGAGAGGAGGAAGGAACTGGATGAACAGAGTTGAGATTTGCCAACAAAGGGCACAGAACAGGGAATCCAAAGTAAAGACACTGACATAATCTTCCCCAATGTTATTCTCATTTCCTTTTTCTTGTATGACCAAGAACACACTGGTTTCCTTGAGTTATGCAGATGTGTGTATCAGAAGGAGCACTACCTTTTGGGCTTGATAATAGTATAATTCAGATAATTTTTTTTCATGATTTAATGGATTTTTAAAGACTCATGATTTCTATTATCTTGCCATTAAAATAATTTATTAGTGAAAACACATTTAAGCTGAACTACCCCCAATAAATTAGTCCATCTATCCTGCCTTACTGCCTTCCCACATGCCAGGAAGCATACCCAAGGCAGCTGCTCCTCCCTTCAAATCAGTAACTCAGTACGTTTTTTTAAAAAGACCCTCCTTAAAATGGTGATTGTCCGAGGGGTGCTAATACTCTTTCAACTTGTGAATAAGGCCTACTCTGTGGTACCTAACCAGCAAGAAATCAAGGAAGTGGCGCCAAGGATAGTCTGTAATAGGGAGATGTGGTACCTTCCCTGAAATAGAGTAAGATGCCCAAGAGCAATTGACCCCTGTGGTAGGAAGGAGAAAAAAAAAAGTTGGTTGCACAGAACTGTGTGTAAAGCACCCATAGGATGGGAAGAAGGAAGAGGGTGATGGATCAGAAAGGAGCAACCAGGGCTGGGGATATGACTCAGTGGCCCTGTGCCTGCCTGGCAATTGCAAGGTCCTAAGTTTGATTCCTGGTACCAAAAAAAAAGGAACAATCAAAGACAAACCCACCAGGAGTCAGATGACATGAAGTATGTGGAGCCATGCAACATGTACACACTATAACGTTCAATGATTTACTTTTTGCCTTTGCCAAGCAAAGATCTGGCAGGTCTACCTTGTGGCTGCCGCTTGAGGAACATGGGTGCACTTCATCCTGTCACAACTCCCCTATCTATAGCACATCATCATTCATATGATGGCTGCATAGCTCTGAGGCCCAGGAACAAGAGGGTGCAAATTGGGTGGAGGCAAGAGCCTGCTCATCTTTTGGGTGGGGATCATGTGTGAGGTCAGCAGTGAGGAAGGTGTGGTGGGTGCGGTAAGAACAATCCTGGGCAGAAAAAGGTAGAATTATAATCAGTCAGGAGCCTAACAGAGCCTTGGATCTGGTGATCAAAGCAGAACATTTTAGGGGTTTGTGGGCGATAGGGCAGGTAACTGACCAATAGTTAATGGTACTACACTAAATGGCTATATCCAAAAGCCCCAAATCCTAGTGGTGTAAAACCACTAGTTCTATTCTCTCCCATATTCCGTGTCCCCCGGAAGTCAATAGGGACTCTGGACATCACTGTGAGACCATGCCAAAGAAAAATCCAGGGCAGCACGTCATTCCTCAATGACAGAGACAGTAGGAGAGAGTGTGGTAGCTTGTACGGGGCATCTAGGCTTCCTCAGAATTTGGTTGCAACCAGAATCATGGAAAGAATTAAGTTAACCAAGGTACCACTGTATCTCCATGTTTGCATTTTAATGCCAAATCAAATCATGGGGCCATATCTAACTTTTAAGGAGGCAGGGAAACAGTCAGCCCCAGTGTGTACCACTGAAAACACAGCTAGAAATACTTGAATTACAACATTAATGATTGTTAACAATATGAACATCAGCAGAAAACTTCTTTTAACTCTTTACTTTGGAATAATTACACATTCACAGGAAGTTTTAAAAACTGAAGAGAGGTTCTTTGTGTCCTTCACCCAGTTTCTCCCAATGACTACATCCTATATAACTATAGTGCAGTGTTAGAACCAGAAAACTGACATTGATGAAATGCGTGTGTGTAGCTCTGTGCCACTTTATCACATATGTAAGTTCTTGTAACTGCCGCTGCCAGAATCAAGAAATAAAACCTGATCCATCACCACAAATGTCTCCTGCATGCTACCTTTTTATAGTCACACTCATCCTGCCCCATCCTACCCATCTCCTTAACCTTTGGCAACCACTAATCTCTTATCTCTATAATTTCATCATTCCACGAATATTATATAAACAGAATCATATGATCTGTGACCTTTTAACCTTGGCTTTTTTACTCAGCAGGGTGGATCATTGTTTGTTTGATGCCATCCACTCTCAGCTGGCAAGGATGAAAGTCCTGGCTCTCCACTTGGTCTTTTTGACACTACTACAGCAGAGGGGGAAGGTCATGAAGGATGCATAGTGAAGGTGGTAGAGAGGGAGGCAGAGTCTAGGCTTTCTGTTCAGCTTTTGTTAACTGGCATAAAGAGTGAGGTCACATCTTTCCTGTGATGTTTGGCTGGACGAAGGGAGATACTGTCTAAAAGTGTTCTATCTAGCTACTTTACCCATTTCTTGTACCATTGACTAGAGAGAGAAGGCATTTCTTAGGTTGATTATTATTTTTTAGGCATCTGATCCTCTGGTGTTCCTTGGTTGCCTGCTCTCTAGCACTCAGTCCAGGAGATATGAGATGAGGCCAGAAGAAAACCCAAGGACCTCATTGCCCTGTCATTCTTCCAATTCTAAAATTCTTAGTCAGTTGCAACCCTCTCTCTACTTTCTGGGTCTTCTGTTTTATATGCCGTGCCCAAGGCTTTGCGCTGTTCCTATAGGAAGTACAAACTCCATCTGCTATTCTACCTTGGTTGCAACAGAAGTTGAGAATAAATTTTTAAAACAAATTAATGTAGATTGCATTTTTATCCCTGTAAAAATGTCACTCCCCATTTCTTGCATTCCATTTGGCTTTCTTGAGTCAGAGAGGAAAGCGATGATTTACTGCTGATCTATTATATCTTGGACTTCCATATGGGATAAAATGTTTATTGTAGTGGGAAAAATGCTAGGAGCTGCAGATCAGAGGCTCAGCTGAAATGTGAAGTCAGCAAGTACAGAGGAATGGGAAAGTTGAGATCCTCAGTGAAGAAAAGCCTGAGGCGCAGCAGATGGATCCGGGTTTGTGTGGAAAAGGCCAGGACAGATGGACTGGACACAATGGGTAGTGAAGACGAAGAAAATATGAGCAAAAATAAACATAAACTGAAATTTTGAAAAGCCAGGCAAGCCATCATATAAATTTTTTTTTAATTTTTAAGGAAAGCAAGAAAGGAAGATTTAAGGAAATCTAAAGGGAAGGTTTTCTTTAGAAGGAAAACCTAATTTGGGTATGAAAAAACATCAAAGACAGGGCCAGGTAGATAGCTCAGTGGCACAGTGCCTGCTTGGCAAGTGCAAGGTCCTGAGTTTGATTTCTGGTACCAAAAAAAAAAAAAAAAAAAAAAAAAAAAAAAAGAAAAAAAGGAAGAGCAAAAAAGTAAAAGAAAGAAAGAAAAAAAGAAAGAAAAAAGAAAGGAAGAAAGAGAAAAAGAAAAGCAAAAGAAAGAAAAAGAAAGGAAAGAAAGAAAGAAAGAGAAAGAAAAGAAAAAGAAGGAAAGAAAGAATGGACATCAGGGACAAGGAAACAAAGTTCAAGAAGCAGTTGATCTGTGAATCGGGTGGGGTAGGGTGGATGTGTTGGGGATTAAACCAAGGCCTTTATGCATGCTAAGCACACACTCTACCAATGAACTCCTAGTTTGATACTTGTAAACGGAAATCAAGTAGGGGGTTCCACAGGCTAGACAGAGGTTACCAAAGCCAAGTCAGTTGCTTGTTCATTCATTCATGCCAAATGGACTGTGAGGAAGGTGACTGGGACAACAACGCAAAAAACTGCAAAAGTGAGAGTGACCAGGCTTGCTTTGAGTCCCTATTTATTCATGCACTTTAATAACCAAGAAAACTACCTACCTCACGATGCCCTTCAACTGTGTACATTTGGATATATTGTGCTTCCCAAAGCTTTATCAGCTCCACAGAAAAAGTATGTTTGTTACAGAGTTGGAAAAGTCATAGACCCAGAGAGGGAAAAACGCTGGGCAGGAGCTATCTGCTTCAGGAGTCCAGGGAGTTTGTTATTCTATTTTATTTTTTTCAGGGAGTTTAGAAACTAACCACTTAACCAAATCTTGGAAGAACTCTGTATCTCTTCAGCAGAGTGGAGGGGGAGCAGCAGAAGGAGCCAAAAGGAAAGATTTACACGTTTACTTTATGGAAAAAGGAGTTTTCTGAGTTTTTCATTACAAACTGTCTGATTTCTCTTATGGTATTTATAAAATAGCTAAAAGTAAATCAAGTAATAATTTTTCTTGAAGGCTTTTGGTTTTCACATTTTTTTCAGTGAACGTACTTTCACGTTACGTTTAGTATGCCTATCAATTTGCTGCATTATTTGTAAGTTCACTGCTTTAGATGATATTCTGTTGAGTTTTTTCCCTCATTCAAAAGAATCTGGAGTTAATCTTAGAATTTTATTTTGAGAAAAGAAAAGCTTTGATATAAACATTTAAGACTACATTGTGATTATTTTTGATGGAATCTATTCAAAGTAAATTTAAATTTGCCTTCTCCTACTTCACCAATTCCAATGGGATTCAACATGTTTTAGTCAAACTCTTTTAGATCAAACTGTATTAATAAAAATGTTGGCATATAGAAAGTAAAAAAAAAATTTGGCTTTTTGAGACAGGGTCTCGCTATGCAGTTTAGGCTGGCCTTGAGCTCGCTTTGTAGCCCAGGCTGGTCTCAAACTTGAAATGATCTTCCTGCCTCAGCCCCTCAAGTGCTGGAATTACAGGCATGCACCACCATGCCCAGCTAGAGAGTAAAATATTAAAATTCTGGGGGAAAAAGGAAGTGAAAGGCATGAAGTGCAAATGAAGAGAAATAGAACAGTTGATAGATACTGGATTCAAAGTTGGTGGTGTTGCCAGTATAGTGGTGTATGCCTGAAGTCCCAGCCACTTAGGAAACTGAGGCAAGGGAATCACTTGAGCTTAGGAGTTCAAGCCTGGGCAATATAGCAAGATCCCTTCACAAAAGAAACACAAAAGGGCTGGGGATATAGCTCAGCAGCACAGCACCACGAGTTCAATTCCCGGTACCCAAAAAAAAAAAAAAGAGGTTAGGGATGTAGCTCAGTGGTAGAGCACATGCTTAGCATGTACACATCCTGGGTTTAATTGTTAGCACTGCAGAAAGGAGAGAGACAGCAGACAGATGGAGAGATAGACAGAGACAGAAGTGGGAGAAGAAGGGTAGATGGAGGGGGTTACAGGATCTTTAGGAAAAGGTGACCAAAATTTTAGCTTCGAATTCATGGTATTAATGGATGGCATTTAGGAAGACTAAGTGGGCCAAAAAAAATGTCATACTGCACACACAGGATGAGGGTAGATTGATTTCAACATGTCTTTTCCAATTAGGAATGCCTTTCAGGGGCTTATAAAATGTATTTTCTTGGCCTCTTCATTTACCAAGTTATATCCTTCCAATCCTCCAAGGCAAGCAAATAATCTACCTGAATACTGATCAAATATTTTTAACAAAAGAGTGAGACAGGGCTTTTTTTCCTTGTAGATTTAGGCCTAAGGGCTGTAGTAACAAAAGCTACATGACAATAGCAATGCATTGATGTGTGCCACACCCCTTGTCTAAACAGCTCTGACGACTCTGTTTTCAGTGTACATCTCATTGCACACATCCCTGTCCCTTGTTCTTCCTAAAACACCTAGTTCATGAAACCACCCTCTGTTTACACAGAGTTGTTGCTATAATGTTTTATGTTTCAAAGGCTTATATTACCTCCTAGATGGCATACACTGTATTTTGTATATTTTAAACATAAACATGTTGCATGTATATGACAAAAACTCACATAAGATAGGAAGATATGAAATGAAACTTAACTTGTCTCCCTTAACCCTAACCCAAAAATAATTTTTTTTTTTTTTTTTTTTTGTCATTTTGAGATAGGGTCTCACTACGTAGTTCAGGCTGGCCTTGAGCTCACTTTGTATCCCAGGCTGGTCTGGAACTTGCAACCATCTTCCTGTCTCAGTCTCCAGAGTACTGGGATTACAGGCATGTGCCACCACACCCAGCAAGCCCCAAAATAATTACCTTTAATTATTATTATTATTATTTTTTGGTTTTGGTACCGGGAATGAAATTCAGGACCTTGCGCTTGCCAGGCAGGCACTTGTACCACTGAGCTACATCCCCAGCCCCTTCTAATTATTTGTGTTGCTGCTCCCACCTCTCCTTCCCCCAGATCTAAATAAGATAGTTCTAATTTCTGATTTATCAACTTCAGTTATGTTGTCAGTTTTTGTTGTCATACGAACAATCCCCAAATTGTGATTTACATTTATTTCAAGCTTGTGAGTCATTAACTGTAGCTCTACAGGACTTGATCGGGCATGGCTCTGTGTGTCTTATTTTGGGTAAGGGAGTGGCCGTTGTTTGGAGCATATCGTTCCCAGGCCAGAGGACCACAGTTTAAGAGGTACATACACATGTACCTCAAAGCCTCTGTTCACTACTGGCCACTGGTACTTCTGTCTCCCCTCCTTTGTTCAAAATAATTCACAGGGCCAAATCTAGAGTAAAATAACTGCATGGACTCTTATTGGGAAGCAGGGGAAAAGCCACACGACGAAGAGTGTGGGCGTAGAATATATTCGCGAAAGGGAGCAGAGAATTGGGAACAGTTAGAACACCAATCCACTCTACCACACACGAATGTCTTCTGAGTCCTACATACCAAAGATAAGGAATTGAGATGATTAACACCGCTCCATCTCGCTTCTCTTCTCACAGTTTCATACAGTTCTTCCACTCACTTCACAACTCTAAATAATATAAAGTTCTTTCTTGATATTCAGCTGTACACTCAAGCTTTCGTTATTAAAAATAAGGATATAGCTGGGCATGGTGGTGTACGCCTGTAATCCCAGCACTTGGGAGGCTGAGGCAGGAGGATTGCTATGAGTTCAGTGCCAGTCTGGGCTACAAAGTGAGTTCAGGGCCAGCCTGAACTGGATAGCAAAACTGTCTCAAAAAAGACAAAATAAATGATAAATAAATAAATAAAAATGAGGACATATATACATATATGTAAGGATATATATTACATATACACATGTATATCCTTACATTTTCATACCCCTTCCCTTTCCCTTGCACAGCTCTTACATAATGAAGGTTTATAATATCCCCATTGTGTTTTAGCACTAAATTTCATCTTTTATGCCTCTTACAGAAGTTATTTTTAAAAACTAAAGTCCAATAAACAGCACTTACAATACTATAATTGTGTATATATCATTTTTTACAGAAACTAGAAATGTGGTTAGCCAGGTAAGATGGGGCATGCTTGTAATCCTAGCTACTCAGGAGGTTGAGGTAGAAGGATTGTGACCTTGAGACCAGCCTGGGCAACATCACAAGACCCTGTCTAAAAAATGTAATTTTAAAAAAAGGGCTAGGGATGCATTCAGTGGTAGAAGAGTACTTGCCCAGCAGACGTGAGACCCTGGGTTCAATCCCATCAACAAAACTGAAAAAAGAACAGAAAAGAAATGCAGTTAGATTTGTAGAGAAGGTAATGGAACCCCTCTCCAAAATATGTTTAACTACAAAATAAGTATCCCAAAACCTAAGATCAAATGAATTGTCATTCATTACACTTTATATTTTAGTTGGAATCATGCTACATTTAATTTGTTTTATATAGGCAGTGATATTTGCTTTATAGTTTTTTGGTTAGTTTTAGAGTTTCTTCCTTTTTTGCTTGTAGGCAGAAAAAACAACCACTTTCATCCTATCACTAAAGTCAGAACAACTTCTTAAATTATACTCATTTGCTGTAGCGAATCCAGTTTCTTATCAAATACATTCATCTCCAAGCTCTCTGACAACTTGTTTAATTTGAACCAATTGCCTTCATACCTGTGCCCAGCCAATAGCCTAGGGGTTCTTTTTATTGCTATTTTGAGTTGTGACCATTATGTCTTGGATTCTATATCTTCATCTTTTCATATTTCCATTTTCATTTTCCAAGACCACAGCTCAAGCGGTTTTTTGTGGGGTTTTTTTGGTTGGCTTTTTTTTTTCCCCCAGAAAGGGAATTAAATTGAGCCCTTTCAGCCTTACTTGCAACTAATAAATTGGCAGGGCGTGGAACTCTATGTCCCAAGCCACTTTCTGTTAGCACTTTCAAGGCATTGTTCCACTGTATTCATGCCTAAACTGGAAAATCCAAAAGCCAATGATTCTCATCCCTCGGCAAATGAGTTGTTTTTGCTCTCAGAAGCTTTTAAGTCTTTTTAACAGCATGTACTGAAATTTCATAAGGATATGTGAGTTCACAGTGCATCCTTTTAAAAAAGCAGTTATTTAACCAATAAGCATTTTTAATATCTTATTACATGGCCAGCAGTGCTGAAGATATATGGGGAATATACAAAGGAACACAATTATTTTTCAGAGTTTTAATCTATAGGAAAACATTTACAGTCCAGTTAGAGAATTGTTAAATAGCTCTTCTGTAATGAATTCTTAATAAACCAAATTGAGTTCAGTCATTTATTTTGTGTCTGATGAGACTGTGTAAAATAGAGGCTGTTTTTGTAACCCCTAGTAAAATATTCTGTAACTTTGTGAAGAGGTAACAAAGTTAGCCATTTCTTTGCTCTGTTGTTTCTTTTTTGTAAAAACCTAGTTACTTTTTCCCCGCTGATTTTTCTTCATTGTTGTCATTTAAAAATAATTTTAAAACAAATATTTCAAATTATATTACAGTAGGCCATTCAGTTAGCAAATGACTATAGAAGTTGAAATTAATTATTTTCATTTCCTCTTTTTTTATCCTGTAACTCGGTAGCATCGGCAATAAGCTTATTGCTGGCTTAGTTTGTCCGCTTGAGACTATTGCTGTATTCTCCTTCAGGATCACAAAAGTCACACCTCCTCACCACTACTGTTTTTTGTCTTTTCCTTGTGGTCTCACTTACAGATATAGTCTAGATTACAGATCTAACCTAGATGTGATTAGATCCTTCTAGATGTAGGGCAGATTACTGCATCACAGTGAAAAACAACATGATCTTTCAGAGTTTATGAGACTAAGTGAGGTATAATGGGAAATACAGACTCAAGAGGGTTTCCCCTCTGAAAATTTATTGAGAACACCACCTCCAAATACAGTACCACCTCCTTATAATCTCTGTATCTCCAAATAAAAGAAAACAAAGAATATTCTAGAGAACTTGATATTTTAAAGCATGGGACAATAGTGTACTTCTTTTATGCTGAAGGTATAAGATCCATTAACATAATTTCTCAATCCTTAATATGATTCAGAATTCTCTGGAGAGGCTTGTTAAACATACAGCTCTTTGGACCTCAGCCTTAAGAGAATCATCCTTAGAGTATGTTGGAACTGGCTCTGTCCCTTCTCAGTTCCAGAGTCTTTGAAAAACTTTTTTTGATAGATATAGATCTAGGAGTTAAAAACTTAAGGCTCTGTACTGGAAAAGAGCAGCTGAATGTGATAACCAAATGGTTGCTGCCCACCCCACCTTGAAGGCTTTGCACTGTTTATATTTCATTGCATATCTCTTAGTAACTCAGACAACTGTTGCTGGCTAAGTTAGACAAGATAAGAAAGTATCTTGTTAAAATTTTTCCATTGAGAGTTTTCTCAATCCAGACAAATGAGTGGAAATTTTTTTTTAGATTTTTAAGAGAAGTACGTTTGTGATGCATAGTGAATACATTCATCATGGGGAATTAATACATATCCTGTAACTTCATATTTTAGTTTTTATTCCCCTACTCTTCCCTCCCTCCATCCCTCTCTCCCTCCCTAGATACCTTTCCTATCTGAAAAGGTCTACCTCCCTATTTCCTGTCATCTATCTTTTAAATTTTTTTATTAAAGTTAATAAAAAAACCAATAAAATGATACAAAATCAAAACAAGTTGATAGGAAATTAACAATGGTTCTTATATTGCATATTGCTATCTTCAAAGTAGTTGCTCAGATTACCAGATATAGGTGTGTAAAATTGATCAAACAATATAAACACTAACTGTTCCTTTCAGTGAACTAATAGAAATTAGTAGTACAATTACCCTAGCTAGCTTATGTATATATACTTCCTTCTTTCTCTTTCCCCCATCCCAATTGTTCTTTTCCTTTTGAGTAGTTTCTTTCTCTTTCACAATATCTGTTGTACCTTTTGGATCTTATTTACTTTCAGATTCTTGCACTAAGGAGACAATACAATGTTTACACATGCGAGTCTGATTTATTTTACTTATGAGTATGGTCTCTAGTTGCATCCATTTACCTATACCATCCTTGAGTCTATCTTTCTTTATAGCTGAATATTACTCCATTGTGTAAATATGCGTATCTTTTTATCCATTCCCTAGTTGATGGGCATTTGGGTTGTTTCCAAAATTTAGCTATTACAAATTGTGCTGCTATAAACATGGGTGCACATATATTGCTGTGGTATGATGTTTTTAATTTTTCTGGGAAAATACTCAAAAGTGGAATATCTGGGTCGAATGGGACCTCTGATCCTAGTTTTTTGAGGAATCTTCACACTGAATTCCACAGTGGTTGTACCAGTCTACACTCCCACCAACAGTGCAGAAGGGTTCCTTTTCCCCACAGCCTTGCCAGCATTTGTTATTGATTGATTTCTTGATGATAGCCATTCTTTCTGCAGTGAGATGAAATCTCAGTGTTGTTTTGATTTGCATTTCTTGGATGACCAATGATGTTGAGAATTTTTTCATATTTTTATTTGCCATTTTTATTTCCTCATCTGAGAAGTGTGTGTCCATCTCAAATGCCCATTTTTGGATTGAGTCTTTGAATTTGGGGGGGGGTCTGCTTTTTTAAAAATTCTTTGTATGTTCTAGATAGAAGTCCTTTGTCTGAGGGACAGTTATTGGCTAAAATTGGCTAAATTTTTTCCACACTTTGTGGGTTTTCTTTTCACTCTGTTGGTGATTTCTTTTGATCTGTAAAAACTTTTTAATAAAATGTGATCCCAATTGTTGATTCTTTGAAGTATTTCCCATGCAGTTTGGTTTTTGTTCATGAACGCTCTTCCTACCCCTATGTCTTCAAGATTTTTACCTACTTTCTCTTCCAGTAGATTTAATGTTTCTGTTTTAATATTTAGATTTTTGATCCATTTTGATTTTAGTTTAGTGCATGGTGATAGACGTGGGTCTAGGTTTAGTCTTCAGCATGTGGGCAGCCAGTTTTTCAGCACCATTTATTAAAGAAGCTTTCTTCCAGTAAACTTTGTCAAAGATAAGGTGACTGAGTGTGTTTGTGGTTGTGGCTGTATCTTCCAGTTTGTTCCATTGATCCTCAGGTCTGTTTTTTTTTGGCAGTACCATGCTGATTTAATCATAGGAGTTTTGTAGTATAATTTCAAGTCAGGGATTATGATGCCACCTGACTTGTGTTTGTTGCCCAGAATTGCTTTTGTTATTCTGGGTCTCTTCTGGCTCCAGATGAATTTTAGGAAGGTTTTCCCTAGTTCTGTGAGGTATGCTAATGGTATTTTAATCGGGATTGCATTAAATCTATATAACAGTTTTGGGAATCTTGCATGATACCACTACACTAGTGGCACTGTTATAACAGCTTTGGGAGCATGGCCATTTTCACAGTGTTGGCTCTTCTTTTCCTCGAGTAAGGAATATCTTTCCATTTTCTGAAATCCTCCTCGATCTCTTTTTTCAGAGTACTGTAATTTTCAATGTATAGAACTCTTACTTCTTTTATCCTAAGTGTTTCATTCTTTTTTATGCTACTGTGAAGGGTGTGGTTTCCCTAATTTCTCTCTGTTATCTACCTTTTATTTTGTTCTTTAAATTATTTGTATTTTGGATTTCATGTATATGAGAAACCGTGCATGAAAGAACAATCTTAAAGCAGACAAAAAGTAATTCCTGACAGTGGATGTGTGTGTGTACACATACATGTGTGACATAGAACAGTGTGTGCATAATTACACTGTTATATATACACACAGGTACACTAGACTTTTTGATAAGAGTTCATAATCAGAAGGTAATTTCAGAGTGTTAAGGTTTGGGGGTGGTAGAGTCGCCTTATAGAAGTGGTTTCAAGGTTCTTTCTGTTCTGAGCAAAACAGAACAATTGGTCAAGACAAGCACGAATGGGAGCAAAATTTTATTAAAGTAGGAAAACAAATAGTTTCTGTAGAGTGAGTTTGGGCTAAATAACTGTAGGAAGAGAAGTGCACCCTACAGCATGAAGGTGGGCCACCATGCAAGGGAGAACACAGCGGCAAAAACTCAATGGGGACTGTCCTTTTTGTATCACTCACTCCTCAGGCTGCCGTCAGGGCTAGGCCATCCTATCAAAAACCTGCTCATGTTCTGGGGAGAAGTCCATGTGCAGGACTTTGGGAACTCTTCTGTGCATGTGTCCTGGGATCTTGACTGCCTCCTTTCCCAGCCAGTATTAGCCACTCCCCACCTTCCTGACCCAAGAGGTTTTGTTTATTTGTTTGTTTGATACCTGGCTTGTCAAAAAAGCTTCTAGCCCTGGGTGAATGAAATAATTTGAAAGACAATGGAAAAATGAGATAAAATATTAGGATTTTCAGCACAGGGGGAACTGTGTGGTCATTAAATCCTACTCTTTCTCGGGTGTTTTAATGTCCTGCCTGACATCCCCACCAGGTGGTCATTGGCCTATATTTAAACTTCTCAAGGGATGGGAATATCCTGTGAGGTCACTTGTTCCACTTTTGTTATTATTCCTTTAGAGATTTCTACCTTACTTTGGCAGGAAATCCATATCCTTTAGTATTACCTTAGTGTCTGTTTTGTATGACTTTAATACAGGTATTTTTCTGTTTTGGTATATTTTCCCCATATCCTTTCATCTTCAACTCCCTGTGCCTTATGTTTCAGGTATGTCACCTGCAGGTAACATATAACTAGATTTTAAAAAATCTCTGCAGTGAAGGTTTACTTGAAACAGAATGTATTTTATGATACTTACATTTGAATTTATTTCTACTACCTATAATTTCATTTCTACTATAAATGGTTTCCATTTGTCTTGTTTTTCTGTTTTGACTTATTTTTTATATTTAAAAAATGCATTGCTTTTTTCTCTATCACTATCTATATTTCTTTTGGCAAGTTTAGCACTATTTAGATTTAAGGATAATTTTATTGATTTATTTGTTAACATTTCTTCTTGTATCTCAGTCCAATTTTAGCTCATTACTAGAAACACAACCCTTAATATTAGCATTAGAGAACGTCTATTGGTATTAAATTGTTTCTATTTTTGAGGAAGTATCTACTTCACTTTGATTCTGGGTTTTGTTTTGTTTTTGAGACATGGTCTCACCATATATTTCAGGCTGGCCTTGAACTCACTGTGTAGTCCAGGCTGGCATCCAACTTGTGGTAATCTTCCTGCCTCAGCCTCCCAAGTACTGGGATTACAAGTGTGAACCACACCCCCACACCTGGCTCTTTCACTTTGATTCTTGAAAGAATTTCAGTGAGCATACAATCTTAGATTAATAGTTGTCTCAGCATATTGAAGAAACCATTTCAGTTTTTTCTTGGTTTCTATTGTCACTGTTAAGAAATCAGCTTTCACACAAATTTTTATCTATTAACCAGTTATCTTTGTTTTTGGATGCTTTAAAAAAAAAAAACTTTTCATTTTGAAATAATTACAGGTTCACAGGAAGCTATAAAAATGGTACAAAAAGGGCCATTGGACCCTTCCCTCAGTTTTTCTCATTCCAACTTACATAGCTATAATACAGCCAGGCATGGTGTCACACAGTCTGTTGGCAGTCTAGGAGGCTGAGGACTGCAAGTTCAAGCCCAGCCTGGACAATTTATCCAAATCTTGTCTCAAAATAAAAAAGAAGAAAAATAAGTGTTGAGAATATAGCTCAATGCAAAGGCCCTGAGTTTAATCCTCAGTACTACTACTACTAATAATAATAATAATATAGGTATATCGTGTATATATAGTAGTTTTATGCCACCTTTCACTTGTATAGGTTCCAGTAAGCACTTCTAGTTTCAAAACTAGTCCATCACCACAAAGATTCAAGACTATTCCATTACCACCAAGAGTTTCACGATGCCCAATAGTCACATCCAAACTCCTACCATCCCTAACCCCTAGCAACTACTAATCTTCTCTCCATCTCTAGAATTTTGTGTTTTGAAGATGTTATATAAATGGAATCATACTGTATGTTATGAACTGAATTATATCCCCCCAAATTCATATGTTGAAGCCCTAAACCCAAATTTGACTGCATTTGGAACTAAGACCTTAAAGCGATAATTAAAGATAAATGAAGAGACACCAGAGAATCAATCTCTCTCTCTCTCTCTCTCTCTCTCTCTCTCTCTCTCTCTCTCTCTCTCTCTCTCCCCCCCTTGCCCCCTCCATCTTGCTCTCCCTTTCCCTCCCCTGCCCCTCTTCCTCCCTCTCCCTTTCCCTCTCTCTCTCCCCCACTTCTCTGTCTACCCATTGGCAAGAAAAAGGTTAAAATTCTTAGCATCGCAGTAAGAGAATATAGTAAAACTAACCCAAAACTCCACAAAATAACAAACCTCTGATGTAAGACCCATTCATCTCTCCCCACGGGCCCTGACTCATCCTCTCTGGAAGCTAATGTGCATAGATAGATATCCTTATCTAAAGTTTAGGCCTTCTGCTGAGGCTAAAAGGATGGTCTTGTAAAATTGAAACATGTGTCTTTAGACACAATGCAGGTGCTCTCAGAAGAGCTACAAAGAGCCAGCTGACCTGGAAGAAGACATTCTTAGATAATTACATTTGCTACCTAAAACCCTTTCTCCACATCCTCAAGCCCCTATAAAAACCCTGATCTCCCACCCTGATGGTGCGATCCTCTCTTGGAACTCACCTCTGTCCTTATTGACAGTGTACTCTGACCTGAATAAACTCTTTTCTTTATCTTATCCTTGCCTTGGCAAAGTATCTTATCATTCTCTATGCTGTCTTGCATGATCTACCCCGGCCCACCCCCATGGAGGGGCACAGTGAGAAAGCAATGACTTTCTGCAACCTGGAAAAGGGTCGCCACTAGAAATCATCACTGCCGGATATTCATCTGGGACCTAAAGCATCCAAAACTGTGGGAAAATAAATTTCTATTATTTTGGTCACTTAGTCCATGGTATTTAGTTAATGGCTACCTACATGGTCTAATCTATTATACATGACCTTTGGAGACTAACTTTTTTCTAACTCAGCATAATAGTCTGGAGATCTGTTCAAGTTGGTGGGTGTTTCAGTAGTTTGTTCTTTTTTTATTATTGACTAGTATTTTAAATGACTACTTTTAAGAGCTTTGATTTGTGTTTGGTATTCTGTAGATTAGCTAAGATTTATCTAGGTAAATTCTTTAATTTTCCTTTTTAAAATCTTCATGAGACTCTTCTGCTTCCTGAATTTGAGAACTGATGTCATTAATTCTACAAATTAGCCATTATCTTGTCTGGTATTACCTCTATCCCATTCTCTCCTTTCCTTCTGGAACTCTGACTACATAGGATATACATTAGATGTTCTTGCTGTATTCTTAGTGACACTGAACTTACATACTTTCCCTTTCTCTGTGTTTTTATGTTGTACTCTGGAACAGACCTTCAGATTTTTGTTCTGGTTCTGTGATGTTATTTTTGATTATCAATTTGATCAGCTTGAAGGATGCTTTAGGTGATTAGTAAAACACACTTCTGGTATGTCTGAGTGAGCCATGGGGGCATGATTTGGAGACTGTATGTGATCCCCAACCCCTTGCTCTCTGACTCTTCCACCATTCTCTGCTTCCTGGCCACCATAGGGTGAGCAGATTTCCTCCACCATGCCTTTCCACCATACCACTGTGCCTTGGAGCAAGCTGGCCATGGGCTTAAATATCTGAGTTGTGAGCCAAATAAACCTTTTTTACTTTAGGTTGTGCCTCTCAAGTATTTTCTCCCAGCAATAACAACAAAAAGCTGAATAGTATAAGTTCACCTATACTTTCCAGTAATCTACCTGTTAAGTTTTTAATATGTTTTTGCTTTTACAGCAACTTTATTATAATATTACTCACCAGCCAAAAAGTTAACTCTTTAAAAGTGAACAAATATACTAACTTTTGCTATATTCGGGGATGTGCATCCATTACCACTAACACTGTCCAGAATATTGTCATTGTCCCAGAAATTAATTCCTTATTCATCCTTAGATACTGCCAAGTATTCTCTCCTCACAAGCTCTGAAAACTACTAATCTACTTTCTGTATAAATTCATTTACTCTGAACATTCCATATACATGGAATCCTACAATATATAGCCTTTGTATCTGTTTTCTTTTTCATTGAGCATTATATTTTCAAGATTAATCCACGCTGGATCAGCATTTCATTCCATACTATTGCTCATAACATTCCACTGTACACATTCCACATCACCTTTTGTTAACCATTCATTAGTTGGTAGACATTTGAGTTGTTTCTCCTTTTTGGATGTTATGAATTACACTGCTATGAACATTTGTGTACAAGTTTTTGCAAACATATATTTTCAGTTCTCTTGGTTATATACATGGGAGAGTTACTGGGGAATATGGTAAGTCTATATTTAACTATTTGAGGGACTGCCAAATTATTTTCCAAAGTGGCTAGATGATTTGACATTCCCACTGACAGTTTGCAAGGTTTCCAGTTTTCCTACATCCTTGCCAATACTTATTATTTCCATCATTTGTATTACAGTCATCCTAGTGGGTGAGAGCTGGTAGTATCTCATTGTGGTTTCGATTAGCAATTTTCTGATGACTAATGATGTTAACTATTATGTGCTGATTCCCATTTGTATATTTCCTTGGAGAAATTGCTAGTGAAATCCTTTGTCCATTTTTAAGTTAGGATGTCTACTGCTCAATTACAGTATCAGAGGCTTTTATATAGTCTGGATACAAAAGCTTTATCAGTTATATGTGACATAAATAATTTCTCCTAGTCTTTAAGTTGTTCTCTTCTTCCTCCCCTTTCTCCTCCTCTTCTTCTTCTGCCCCTCTTCCTCCTTCTTGTCCTTCTTCCTTAAAGATCAATAGTAATGTTCTTTTATCATTCTTGATTTTAGTTTTCTTTCTTTTTCTCTTATGTCTCTCTCCTTTCCCCTTCCCCACAATGCTGGGGATCAAACCCAGGGCCTTGTGCATGCTAGGCAAGTTGTTTTTGTCCTTTTTTGGAGACAGAGTCTCACTACGCAGTTCAGGCTGGTCCTGAACCCACTTTGTAGCCCAGAGTGCCCTGAAACTCACAGCTATCTTCCTGCCTCAGCCTCCCAAGTTCTGGGATTACCAGGGTGCACCACCACACCCAGCTAGGCAAGTATTCTGAGTTACACTCCCAGCCCCTTTTCTAACATTTTAAAGTAGACTAAGGTGTGTTTTTCTTCTTTTGTTTAAGTTATAGGCATTTATAGGCATAAATTTTCCTGTTAGCATGGCCTTGAGGGGGCTAGGGGGTTACTGAAGATTGAACCCAGGAGCTTCCTTTGCTAGGCAAGTACTCTATCACATCCCTGCCCCTTTCTATTTTATTTTGAGACAAGGTCTCATTAAATTGCCCAAACTGTCCTTGAACTTGTGATTCTTCCACCTCAGCCTTCCCAGTGGCTAAGATTATAAGTGTGTACTACCATGCCTAGACCTTAACACTGCCTGTTAAATCCCAAAAGCTTTGGAATGTTATGGTTCCATTTTTGCTCCTTTCAAAGAACAATATTTTCTAATTTCCCCTGTGATTTTTCTTTGATCCTTTGGTTATTTAGGAGTATATTGTTTAATTCCACACATTGGTGAATATTCTGAATCCCTTTTGTTAATGATTTCTAAGTTCACTTCATTTTGATCAGAGAATGTATTTTGTAAGATTTCAAAAGTGATTTTTAAATTTATTGGGGCTTATTTTATGACCTAGCATATGATCTATCCTGAGAACACACAATGGATACTTAAAGAGAGTGGAAGAATGTACATTTTGTTGTTACTGGGTGGAATGTTCTATGTATGCCTATTAGGCGTAGTTGGTTTATAGTATGAACTCATCTATTTTTTAAGGATCTTCTACCTAGTTCTTGAAATATTATCGTATTTTTCATTTCCAGAACTTCGTTTTGGTCCTTGAAAATTATACTTGCTTAGGGGCTGGGGATTTAGCTCAGCGGCAAAGCGCCTGCCTGGCAAGTGCAAGGTTGTGAGTTCGGTTCCCGGTACCCGAGAAAACCCCCCCCCCCAAAAAAGAAAATTATACTTGCTTATTTTTAATTATCACTTTTTCTGCAATTATATTTTGCCTCCCATTTTAAAATTTCTGTATGCAGACTAAACAAACTCATTTTACATTTAGTATTGACAATTCCAATAACTACAGTCTGTGTAGGTTGAGCCCACTGCCTGCTAAGTTTCACTCTTGTTACCTTATTTTCTTGTATATTCTGTGACACATAACAGAGAGCTTCTAGTCTTTGGACTCTGTGGAAATTCTTTGTGCCCTGACTTTAAGGCATAATATATTCTTTCATAAAAGATTTGGCTTGATTCTGTGGATGCCTGAAGCTACTTTAAGTTTTCAAACTGAAGTTTTTAAAACCTCATAGGTAGTTTGAATTCAGGCCTAAGCCCATAGCTGTAATCCTGCTGAGGACTTCACATTATGAGGGCGTATTTTTTTTCCTCCAGTCAATGCCAATGTTAATACAGGCAAGTTTCCATGCTATCTTTTTCTCAAAGGTGAGTTTATTTGTAGGCTATCATTACACTGACATTATACCCCTTGGAGTTTCCAAATTTATGTAGGCATCTCCTTTTAGATCCTGCATTTTGGACAGGCTTTAGAGTTTAGCTTCTTTTTGTCATACCTTGAAGGGACATCCACTGACAACTCAAGGTTGCCAGGATAGAGCAGATGGCCTCTAGGTGAGAGCCAACTTCAGGGCTGTCTTTCTTGCCCAGATTTCAATTTTCACTCCATTTTTTTCCTGGCAGTTATCCTTACTCCTTGTAAGCTCAGTGAAGCACTTATAAATACATACATTTCAAGTTCTTATTCAGCAGTTTTAGTTGTTTTCTGGGGAAGAATTGTTTAAGGTATATTCTATACAGGTCCATTAAATCTCTTTGGTTTATACTATTGTTTAAGTCATCCTTTTCTAAAAGTTGATCTTCTACTAGTTCTTGAAATAGTACTATATGTTTTAATTCCTAGGACTCCATTTTGGCTTTTAAAAGTATGCTCAAATGCTGAGTATGGTGGTGCATACCTGTAAGCCTAATTATTTGGGAGATTGAGGCAGGAGGATCACAAGTTCAAGGCTTGTGTGGGCAATTAGCAAGATTTTTTAAAAAAACAGTACATGTGTTAATCTGTAAATAGATCTTTTTCTCTGTATAGTGACTAGTTATTAGGATAGCAGTATTATATAGTATACAGCATGTATGACATATGCATAGAACATATGGTCCCATACTATTAGTTATTCCTCAGAAACAGCAACTTATCCAATATGGAGAAAAGAGCATAAAAATGAGTTGCCATTTGGGACTTGCATCTTTATGTACCTCATAGTCAGAAAAGATACTTCTTCATAAGGAGGTACTTGGGGCATAGCCATTCCTACTGTCTACATTAAGCACCTTCATTCTTGCGTCCATCCAGCATCTAGGATACCAACGTGTCAGGTGAGGAAGAGCGCTCCCAAAGCAGAAGGAAGCAGAAAGGCCCAACATCTAAGCACAAACAGCAGGAACAGGGTGCCAAGCTGGAGTTCTGGGGCAGATGGATGTCAGATGAAAGAGGAGTTAAGTATGAAAGCCAGAGAGAGACCATAGCCATAGAGATAGAGTTAGGGTGCCACAGCATAGCCCTCCACTATTGGCTCCACCTACTGTGGCAGGTTCAATCTACTCCTGTTCTTGTGGCACGGAAATGCCAGTTTAGATGTTGCTAGCATAGCCATACCCCTTACCGCAGACTCTCACTATCAGTGCAGCCATCCAGACTGCACAAGCTTTGCCTTGCTGACTCCTTATAAGCTGTTACTTAAAACATCCCAGTTCTTCTCCTAATACAAATTCATTCCCCTATACTGTTTTTCCTTTTCTTTCTTTTTCTTTTATTTTTCAGTACTGGGGATTGAAACCAGGGCCCTATGCACACTAGTCAAGTGCTGTACCATTGAGCTACACCCCAATTCCCCCTCTCCCATGCTAATTGGATGGGTTTTTGTTTTGTTTTAAATCTTAAGGGCATAAATACACAGGCTAGATGTAGTTTACCACTGTAATCCAGCAAGATCTTTTGGTTCTGATTCTGTCTTCATTAATGTTTTCTGTCTTTGTTGGTTACAAGTGATCTGTCAGCTTCATGAATAATTTGCTGTTTATTCATCCAAATCACTAATAAATTTAGCAAGATCATGGCACATTTCTTGAAGTTTTCTTCTAAGATGATATTTTTTGTTTGTTTTGTTTGTGTATTTGCTTTTGAGACAGGGTGTCTCTGTGTAGTTCAGACTGGCCTTGAACTCACTATGTAGCCCAGGCTGTTCTCAAACTGACAGCAATACTCCTGCCTCAGCCTCCTGAGCGCTGGGATTACAGGCGTGCACTACCACACCTGGCTCTTTAAAACAATATTGATGCATTTACTCAGAACCCTTTGGATATGAGTACTTAATTAATTATTAATCCACCTAGTTGTATCTTGAACAAGTCTGCATAGTTGTCAGCTTCTCTTGTTAATAACCTTGTTGCAAGAACATTATTCCTGACCTACCAGTACAGCAACCATCTCAAACAGAGTGAAACAAAGACAAGTTTAACAAGATTGGTTTTTGGCACATTCATTTAGGGTTTAGTGATCTCTCCTCCCTTTTTAATTACTCACCAATCACCCTCCCTTTATTAATCCACTCTAAAAAAGATCCAAGATTTCCAGCAAACTCCTCAGTTGGGAATATAACAACTGCCTTTTCTCCTTTGAAAATCCAAAACTTACCCTTTACCTACTTTTCCTGTTTCCTACTATTTTTCAACAAACTCTGTGGGTGTGCTTTTTTGTAAAGAACAAATGAAATATCCTATATAAAGAAACTGGTAGTAGAGTGCTCAGCACTTGCAATGTTCAACAAATACTCATTTTCTTTCTTATTTCCCACTTCCCCACCAGGAAAACAACCTTTCACTTAAATCCATTGAAATCCCTTAGCCTACCTGGTTGTGCTCTTATCTATTAGATTAAGTAGGCAGCTGTAAAAGGCGACCTAAAATACAAGGGTTTGCAAAATAATTTATTTCTCCCACACATAAAAGCTGGGCAGGCAGCTACATAATTACAGGGATCCTGTGTTAGATATTTCCTCAGATCTGATACAAGATACTCAACACCCAAAGTTAAATGATGAAAGGTTTATTTGGCTCACAGTTTGTAGAGGTTTTAGTCCATAATCAGCGGGCTGCAAGGAAGAGCGGCATGGCTGACAGGCATTGCAGAGGAGAAATAGTTCGTGATGGGCAGAAGGTAGCAAAGCAAGCAAGGGAACCACAGCCCTTTCTGTCCCTGAAGATGGGTAGCACTCACACCATCAACCCTAGTGTCCTTGATCCTAGTATTGCCTCACGAATCAATCCCAGCCTCACACACTCTAGATCCAGCCACCTCTAAAAAAGCCCACTTATGACTGCATGAAGCTTTGGGAGGACATCTGGACACAAGCCATAATAGACCCATATCCTTATTGCTCTCTGCTGTGGCATTTGTAACAGACATCTTCCATCTCACAGACTAACTGACATTCCTACTCTTCTTTTTATTTTTTTGTTTGACCCACTGAGAAGACAGAAAGGAACAAAGAGGAGACATGCTTCAATGTGAACGGCCTGAGAATCTCATATATAATTTTTACTTTTATTTCGCAGGCTAAAACATAATCATGTGGCTACATCTAGCTAACATTGAGTCTGGGAAATAATCATCCTCACTTTGTGCAGCCAAGGCCCCATCTTGGGTGACAAAGTCATCCTGGTTTCTGCAGGTCTTTCTGGCTATAGAAGTGAAAGTCCTGCATCTTGGAAACTCCCTTATTCCTCAGTAAACAGAGGCAGTTAGTTGCCCTATGTCTAGCTAAAATTTATAGGTTCTAAAGAAAGAAGTGATATTCATGGACCACTCTCTTTTTTACTCTCTAATTTGTCTCGTGAAGGTACTGTTTCTTCCTGCTTGTGGGACTGCTTGTTCTCATTTTAGCCTTACTATATTTCTCCTGGAAACCAAAGATAAAAGTAGAATAGGTGTTAGAGCATAACGTTCATTGTCATTATCTGTCAACATTGTCTGTATTTTCCATTCTTACTTCTTTTGACACATTTCCATTCTCACTTCTCTTGAACATTTGTTTAAGTCCCTCTTGATGATCCTGCCATTTAACAAAACTCAGATAACTCACAAAAGAATATATAAAATGATATATAAGAGCATAAATAGATAGTTAACATCACTGTTGATCAGGAAAATACTAATTAAACCTGCAGTGAGACACTACTACACATCCATTAGAATGACTAAAAATTTGAAAGACTGATAATATCAAATATTGGTGAGTATTGCTACAACTGACATTCTCATAAGTTGCTGTTGAGTTTATAAAACTGCACACCACTCTGGAAAACAGTTTGGCAGTGTCTTACAAAAGTAAACATATATATGACTCAGCCATTCCACTCTTAGTGGAACTTGCCCAAGAAAAATGAAAGCTCATGTTTATACAAAGACATGGTCACACAGTCTTTTCATAGCAACTTTACTTGGAATAGCGTAAACCTGTAAACAACCTGAATGTGTCAAGAGCAAAATACATAAACAAATTGTGATACAGCCATACATTAGGGTGCTGTTTGGCAACAGAAGGACCAAACCACTCATGCTTGCAAGAACATAGATGAGTCTCAGAATCATCACACTGAGAGAAATAAGCTAGATTAAAAAAATCATTACTTAATGTATGATCCATTTGTATAAAGTCCTAGGAAATGCAAACTAACATGGTATATAGTATTGACAGATCAGAAAATACCCATGAAAGGGATAGAAGGAGGGATGGATTACAGAGGAACATAGGAAATTTTCAGGGGTGATGAAAGTTTTAGTATCCTGATTTGTGACTTGTACCTTAACGAAGTAGTTTTTAAAAAAGAAAGTATATTGCATTTGGCAAAACTAAACTATAGTGTTAAAAGTCATGTTAGTGGTTAGCCTAGGTGGGGTTGCAGTGGTTTGGCACCTAATGATTGAAAGAAATTGTAAAGATGTTTCTCAGGATGCTGGCAGTGTTTTGTGTTTTGATTTGGATGCTGGTTACATGGGTGTGTTCACTTCGTGAACATGAGCAGTATGTTGTGATTGATGTGTCTTCAGCTATGTACTATAGTTCAATAAAGACGGTTACTTAAAAAAATCAAGAACCATATCCATGTGTGCATTGTTGTTCCTGATGTCTTTCTTATACGTCTGTCTAACCTTGCCAAGGCTTCTTTTGTTCTGCTCCCTTCTCTCCATCTTCAATGTGTTTAAAAAAGCTGACTGCATATCACAGCCTTCAGCGAATGACAGTTTTTCTCAGTTATGCCCTTATTTTCTTACTAGAAAAATATATTATATTTAACGGTGTATTTCCATTTTACCTGATTGAATTCTAAAAGCAATTTAAGGTTGTAGACTTGGAACTGACAGGGCAAAATGGATCTTTAAAGTGAAAATTGTTTCTTTTAGACACAAGCTGGCTCTCTAAACTTCCTCACACTGAGAGCATAACCACGACTCCCTCCTCCCTTCAACTCAGATAAGGTTGGTTTCTAGGGAAGGAGCCTGAAGAAAAGAAGTCAAGGATGGCCTGGGAATGAAGCAGCATGAAAATGTTGTCTATTGTCTCACTGCCTTCCCTTTCACTCTTGCTTCCTATAAAAACCCTAACACACCTAACTGCAGTGAGACGACAATTTGAGGGACTGTGAAGCCCCCTCATCTCCTCAGAGCTGGCTTTGCCAAGCCTCCTGTGTTTTATGGGGAAGTGGTGATCATACAGACCTAAATGGCCAGTGTCAGTCTATGAACTCCTTAAGAGCAAGTGTCAGATTCCATCACCAGCACAGTTCCTGGCACATTCTATGTACTTGATAAATATTCACTCATTTAATAAAGGTTGCTGCATGTTTTCTTGCTAAGCTATCTGGTATACGTTTCTCTTGATATAAGGAACCCATACATCATATTCTACATTAGCGGTGTTTTTTCAGTATTAAGGATCAAACTCAGCCCTTGTACCTACTAAATAAGTGAGCTACATCTCCGCTCGCCTTATTCTGCTTTTGAATCCCATCATACCAGTCTTAATTAGTTAAAACTGAATTTTCCTTATTGGCCGTGGCCTGTACATTAAGGAATTTGTTTTTTTTTTTTTTATCTTTTTGAGACAGGGTCTGGCTATACAGTTCAAGCTGTCCTTAAGCTCACTTTGTAGCCTAGGCTGGTCTCAAACTCGCAGCAATCCTCCTGCCTCAGCCTCCCAAGCTCTGGGATTACAGGCATGCGCCACCACACCTAGCATGAAAACCCCCAAATGATAGATGGTTGGTCAGAACTACAGGTGACAATCTGGTACTGATGCCTGGCATCTGAAACAAGGGCATTTTGTGAGACTGAGCCCATAACGTGTTAGATTAATGTGAACTCTAGGTAGATGATGTCAGAATTGAATTGAATTGAGGGTACCCAGTTGGAGTTCTGAGAGTTGAAAGAACTGATTGTTAGTATGGGACAAAAACCCAAATAGACAGCTTGCAAAAATGTCAGTTATATTCTTAGGCACTCAGCATCCTAATAATTTACAAATATTAAAATTTCTTTCTGATCTCTTTTAAGCAGTGCCACTTGTCTTTTTGTAAATCAGCATGTGTACATCTGTGAGTGGATCTGACATAAGATTCATTCAACTCTATCCCATTTAAGAAGGTGGCACAGGCCCTTTACATGGCCAGGATCAATCGATGGATCTATCTATCTATCTATCTATCTATCTATCTATCTATCTATCTATCCTGTGTTTCTTTCCCAGAGGGTTTTATACATTCTAATTCAGTTGTGATTTTCCAGTACTATATTGATTCTTCACTTTCTCTTTCTTTGTTACTACTTTTTGGTTCTAGCCAACATTTTGATTCAGGTTTTAGTCCTACTCATTTCCTCAGTATCTCACATTTGAGTTCTCTTCTTTCTGAGGAGTGCATTTCTTCTTATATCTAGGAGCTGTTCTCCCTCTCAAATGGCACCAGAACAATATAAAATTGCTCTTTGACAAGAAAAATATGAACTCAGAAGCATGAATATCCCCTTTAAGAAGAGAACAGACTTTTGATTAAGAGGCAGGGAGGATACCATCTTATGAGTCTTTGTTTATTCAGGTACAGTAAGTTGCCTGTGCTTGAGAGCGTTTCCAGTGCTCCTGAGTAACAGGACTCATTTCAGAGCTGGCCTGAGTGGAACTAAGATCAAAGGTCTGGGAAGACAGCATTCTTTTATGCTCTGGTTTTTCCTCCTGGATTTCATTCACCTTTTGCTTATAGTCACTCAAAGTCCAAGGAGATAAGCATTCTCTCAGTGACAGAGCCTGCCTTTATCTTTCTAAACAAAGCACTAACTTCCTGGCAGATACACCTAGGCTTGTGAAAAATGTTAGATGAACTTGATAGAGTAGAAGACTGTGGCGTGTCTGCTGGCTTGAATCTGGCTCTGAATTTCTAGTGGCTTCCTGTGTTTGCACAAGCGTGAGAAAATGAGAGCCAGATACATAAAATGAGATGCTGAGATAAAAGTGGAGAGAGAACTTGTTACTGTTGTACCTGAATCTTGCTCTACTCTGCCTTGGATGGACTATTTACACACAGCCAAAATATTCTTGCTCAATGGCTCTGAGTAGTCAAAAACTCACACGTCACCCTTAGCACCACCACCACCATCACCACTGGGGCCCCAGTTACTAAGAGCCTTCTTCAGGCGCTGGATATCTAGGAAAGCAGCGTGAGATCTGACCCTTTAGCCCTGCCATTTCTTATAATATATCTAGGAATTGGATTTGGACGCCCAAGTGAAAGGGTGGAGAGAAAAGAGGACAGCTCAACAGATAGTTCAAAGGTGGTAGTACCTGGTTTCTCCAGGCTGTGCCCAGGTCACCCTGGGAAGTCAGATCGTCAACACCTACAAAAAGAAAACGGCAGGTCAATCTCATGCATGTATCTCCTCTTAAGAACTCCACTAAACTGTAGTAAAGAAACAAGGAACAGCTTCACCCATGGGGACAAAGAACACGAAGGTGACAATGGATGAGAAAATTTTTTTAAAATGATCAGGCAGAAAATTGTGAAGAGAATTTAGGAAATCTCAGGAAGAGACTTCAGACAAGTGCTCCAATAAGCAAGAAGAGAGAACTTCAAGAGGCTCCTTGTTGGTGGCCTTGAAAACCCCAGGCAAGAAGTTGTGGGCATCCAGGGTAGAAGGACCACCAGTTTGTTTCTTCTTTTATATATATCTCTCCATCCTACACCATGTCATCATCCCCGCAAACATAAGATAGGAGTATTATTCTTCTGTAAAATGGCTTAGGAAGAGCCTGCTTTCTCTCTGTGTGACTTAGGGGCTAGTGCTCGGCTATGATCATGTTGAAATTTAAATACTTTTTGACGGAGATCTCCCCCATTATCAGTTTGCACTGAGCTCCGCCAATTATATGTATTTTGTCTTGTGAGCTGCGGGGGTGGGGTGGGAGTCCAAGATAGGGATGCAGTGGTGCTGCAGGTGATATGCAGGGCTTGGTAACCAGGGAAAAGTAAGTGAATAACAATCCCTGAACTTCGAGGCACCTCTTTGTTCCCTGCCCTGTTTCCACAGCACAGCCATACATTTAAAATCTCTCCACTGCCCCAATTCTTATAACTTTTTTCAGCTTGTATTTCCTCATTTAAGTTGAAGAAATTCATGGCTTCTACTCATGCCATAGCCATTTACTTAGCCATATTATTTGATTCCAATAATCCCTTCCTTCACATTTTAAACATTTCTTTCATATATTGGGGGAGGCGGGGATGTGTTCACCACCACAACTCTTCCTTTGTGTTTCTTTAGAGTCTCTTTGGAGTGTCTGAGGAGCCAAGACCAAAGGTGTCTCATCCTTCAGAACAAAAATAGAGGCACACTAACTTCAAATTCACAGGTTTTTGGAAGCCTGATGGAGAGCTGAGTTTGCACAATCTCTGAATGACCCATTGTCTGAGGAGAGAGGGGACTCTGCCCTCTTATCCCTGGGATGGGGGTAACCAGCAGACTCCAGTGGGGGACTTCATCAGGAGTAGGTGATGAATGTGAACAGCCAGGTCTGAGTTGGTGAGACAGTGTGCAGCTTTGCTGCCATCCAGGGGATTCTTTCTTTAAGCTTCCAAAAAAAAAAACATCCTTTGCCACCTCTAGTTAGAATGAAGCATTGTTTTGGAGTCTGTTGTATATTAAAGAATAAACCTTTAGCCAAGCATGGTGGTGCACACCTGTAATCCTAGAACTCAGGAGACTGAGGCAGGAGGATCACTTCAAGGTCAAGACCAGCCTGGGCTACAAAGTGAGCTCATGGCCAGCCTGAACTGCATAGCAAGACCCTGTCTCAAAAAGACCAAAAAAAAAAAAAAGAAAGAATAAACTTTTGAAAAAATGAAATCATGCAGTGGTTTAAAAATACCGCATAGAAAATTTCCACATTACTTTGAATAGTTAAATGAATGAGAGGTAGAAAATTCACTGAGGTTAACAGTTGGTCTCTCTTTGAGTTTTTTCTATTCAAAATTTTCTTCAATGAATATGTATTATCTTTATAATTAGGAAAAATTATTTCAAAAAGTGGAAGTGCTTTTATAAGATGTGTGAGCCAGAAATAAAAAGGAAAGAAAAGAAAGAGCTTGACAAAATAGTATTTATTAAAAATGCTTTAATGTTATTATAATTGCCTAATTCTGATGTATTAAATATAATTTTAAAATTGGTCACAGGCATTCAATAACTTTCAACTGGTTAATTTTTCTCTTACTCTTTTACATCATAGGCGAAAATCAAAGGAATAATGGGTCTACATTAAGTGGTTAGAGTACTGGAGACCAAAAGAATTTTATTTTGCATTCTTTATTATAGATAGAGTCTGGTTTCATTGAAGCTATTCATGTTTAAAGCCATCTTACAGAGGCTTTATTGGCTTTCAAGCGTCGTAACAGAGCTCCAGCCTGTTGAACAGGACGTAACTGCTATCTGCCCTCACCTTCACGAGCAGGCTGGTCCAAGTACTAAGTACTTAAGTTGCCCTTGTGGTTGAGGAAAGCAGAGTCTGAAGAGCACAGCAGCCTACGTGCCCCCATTTGACTCTGCATGGGCCGGTGTACTTGAACTTGTCTGATTATCTCACTCCTTACTAAGACTGTGTCTCCATAAAGCAGGGGAAGGAACCAGTCACAAGTGTGGTACCCATAGTGCCTAAGCCTCTGCCGGCGGGCTCTGCATTGCTGTCCTGATAGCCGTTCCCCACTGCTACAGACAGGCCGACAGACTCCATCCTTTACATTGCGGCTAGGAAAAGACATGAAGGACAGAGGAAGGCTCGAGCGGCACAGTCTGGCTGCCCAGCTGCTGCTTTTTTATTGTCATTCATTTATGTGATAAATGTTACTGTGGCCCCTCTGTTTTCCAGCACTGTACTGAGTGCTGCAGATAGAGAGTGCTGTGGACTGAATTGTTTTCCCCAAATTCACTAATTCCTAGTGTCACAGAGTGTGACTGTGTTTGGAGGTGCAGTGTTTGCCGGGTAACTAAATTAAAATGAGGTCTTTAGGGTAGACCTTAATCCACTATGCCTGATGACTTATAAGAACTTGAAAATTTGGATGGAAAAAGGCGATGTGAAGACACAGGCAGATGACAGCCATCTGCAACCCAAGAAGAAAGCAGAACAGATTCTTACAGCCCTTAGAAGGAACCAACAATGCCAACACTCTGACCTGAGACTCTAACTTCCAGAACTGTGAAAAAATAAGTTCCCATGGTTTAAATCCACCAGTCCATGGTGCTTTGTGATGGCAGCCCTAGAAAAACTAACACAGGCAGTGAGAAAGTGTAAGGTTCCTATCTTCTTGGATCTTGTTTTTTTCAAACAAAAATCTTTCATTATGGACATTTTCAAACATATACAAAAGTAAGGAGAATAATTATCAACACATGGAGAATCATTTTTTCTATTGTACTTTCTCCATTTTCTCTGGATTGCCACATTTTATTTTATTTTATTTTATTTTTTTGTCTTCTTGAGACAGGGTCTTGATATGCAGCTCAGGCTGGCCTTCAGCTCACTTTGTAGCCCAGGCTGCTCTCAAACTTGCAATGATCCTCCTGCCTGAGCTTCCCGAGTGCTGAGAATATAGGCGTGTGCCACCAGGTGCTGTTTTCTATCTGGCTCCCCAGTAGCACTTGATGAGGATTCTGGGTGTAGGGAACCAATGTTGCCATGTTTCTTTTGCTGTTGGTTCTTCTGAGAGTTTAAAAAGAAATCCAAGCTGGGTGTGGTGGCACATGCCTATAACCCAGCATTTGGGAGGCTGAAGCAACAGGATCACTGTGAGTTCGAGGCCAGCATGGGCTACCATAGTGAGTCCAAACCAGCCTAACCTACATAGTGAGACCTTGTCTCCAAAAGAAAAAATATCTATCTCTGATCCAAAATCCTTGTGTGTATATTCGGGAAAGATAAATATGAGTATCAAAAGCCCTGCAACAGCAAAGGAAACAATCAACAGAATAAAAAGACAGCTTAAAAAATGGGAGAAAATATTTACAAACAATATAGCTGGTACAGATTAATAACCAAAATATAAGGAACTCAAATATTTCAATAACAAAAGACTTCAAATAACCCAAACTTTAAAATGGGCGAAAGATCTTCTTGTTCTTATTACTTCCTTCTGGATTTTGGTTTATATTGCTTTTGTTTTTTCTACTTTCTTACACTGAAACCTTAGATTGTTGATTTGAAAACTTTTTTTTTTTGTCTTTTTTATGACACTATGAGGTTCAGGCTGGCCTTGAACTCACTTTGTAGCCCAGATTGGTCTCAAACTTACAGTGATCCTCCTGCTTCAGCCTCCCATGTGCTGGGATTACAGGCATACGCCACCATGCTTGGCATGTATTTTTTAATGGAAGCATTTTAATGCGATAAGTCATGCTCTAAGTGTTGCTGTGGGATGATCGCACACATTTTAATATTTTCAAATTTCTCTTAAAATTTCCTCTTATGCATGGTTAAATGTTTTATTGAATTTCTAAGTACCTAGAAAGTTTTCACTTATATTTGGTTTTTTCTTTTTGCAATTTAATTCCAGATCTTCATATGATTTAAATTCTTTTATATTTGTTAATCTTTGTTCTGTGACTTTGGGTATAGTTTATCTTAATGAACTTTCTGCTTAAGCCTGGAACAAATACATATTTTGCTGTTGGGTGAAATGATGTGTAGCATAGATCCAGTTGTTTCATAACATTGTTCAGTTCTATATTTTTGCTGATTTTCTGCTTATTTGTTTTATCAATAACAGAATGAGAAATACAAATCAAAACTACACAGATCCATCTTGCACCAGTCAGAACTGCTATCATTAAGAATGCAAAAAAAAACAACCAAACAATAAATGTTGGTGAGGATATGGGGGAGGTGTCTGGAAAAGAATGCTTGCACATTGCTGGTGGGAATGTAACTTAGTATAGTCACTATGGGAATCAGTATGGTGGTTCCATAAAAACCTAAAAATAGAGCTACCATTTCATCCAACTATACCACTCCTTCATATATAACCAAAGCAATTACAGTCAGCATACTCTAGAGATACCTGTACCCATGTTTACTGTAGCACAATTCACAACAGCCAAGGTATAGAACCAGCCTAGATGCCCATTAACCAATGAATACATAAAGAAAATGTATATACGCACAATGAAATATTGTCCAGCTACAAGAAAGAATAAAATTCTGTCATTTACAAGAAAATGGGTCGATCTGGAGACCATGATGTTGAGCTAAATAAGCCAGACTCATAAAGACAAATGTCACATGTTCTTCCTAATATGTAGAATTGAAAAAAGATGATGAGAAAGTAGGAGAACTATTATTAGGCAAGAGGAAAGAATAAGAAGAAAGGGGAATGCTGGAAGCACAGATAATAGGGTGGGTAGACATGAGCAAAAGGTGTTACACACACTGAAGCCCCTCCCCCAAAAATGTGAAACTGAAAAAGGGGGTGGGGGCGTTAAATGATCAAAGTATGCTCTCTGCATGCATGAATCTGCTAAGAGGCCCATCAATCTGTATCACGAATAGAAAAGAACAAAATACATATAATTTTTCAAAAGGAAATGTAAAACCATTATGATCTCTGAAAAAAGTTGTGTGTAAAATGTTTTTTTCTAAAATACAATATATTTTAAACCTTGCAAGGAAGATGAATCTTTCTAAAAGGTTATTAGATAATTCCTATATGAGATAGTCATTAAATATTTCTTCAAATCTATTTCAGTACCAACATTCTTTTTTAACACAGAAATTCCAATTATACAACAATCTTTTCAAAATTTAGAAATAAGTATTAAAATGTCCAGGTATATTTCTGGACTTCTCTATCCTTTCATTTTTGTCCATCCTCCACACATCTCCCCCAAAAACTGTCTTCCAGGTACTGGGGATTGAACCCAAGGCCTTCACCCTGAGTACCCGCTGCTTGGATTTTTTTTTCCTTTTCTTTTTGAGACAGACACGGTTTTGCTAAATTGCTGAACTGCCCAGGCTGGGCTGGAGCTTTAGATTTGCCTGCCTCAGCCTCCCAGAGTGTTGGGATTACAAATGTGTGCCACTAGGCTGGCTGTCCATTTTTGTTTTATATATATATTTTTTAATTTTAAAAATAAAAGGAGGAAAACATTAACAGATTAACAGACAGAAAACCTTTTACAAAATAGCAAAAGAACAGTACAGACAGTGCAGAGTTACAAACACAAAAGTGGTAGGAAATTAACAATGCTTGTTGTATTACATATTGATATCTTCAAAGTAGTTTCTCATGAAAACAGATAGAGACATGCAATATTGATCAGTCAAGGACTCATTAACAGTTTCTTTCAGCAAAGAAATAGAAGACAGTAGATCAAGTATGTTAACTACCCTGTATATACATACATACAAAATTTCTCCTGCTTTCCCTTCGCTTTTGTTTTGTTTTATATATTTTAAAGCTCTGTTGCTTGGTGCAAACACATTTAGGATTGATATGTCTTTTTGGTTAGTTATTTCATTATTATGTAATTTTCTCTTTACCCTTAGTGAGTTTTCTTACTCTGAAGTCTGCTTTGTTTCATACTAATATGTACAGCAATTTCAGCTTTGTTTTGATTAGTGATTGCATGGCATATCTCTATCATTTCACTCTTGATCTCCCTATCTTATATTTACAGTGGAGTTGAGGATCTTATAGACAATATATGGTTATAACTTATTCTTTTTAAAAAATCCAGTCCCGAATTTATGTCTTTTAATTGGTGTGTTGCGGCCCTTGTTGGTTTGGGGGCTTATTGCAAGTGGAACATTATAATGCAGGACTCATATTTTATAAGATTATTTGTAATAGTCACCAAAGACTCATATATAAGAGAATGCAGGACATCTGTCCACACACTGAGGACCAAAGAATCCAACTGAGGGCCTGGATCCTGAAATAATGTCCTGCATGAGTCCAGCTGAAGACTTGGAGCCCATAACAATGGCTCCCATGAATTGAACTGGAGGCTCAGAGCCCACAACAATTTCTCATGCAGGCCTGTTTCACAGATTGCGTTGCAAGGCCTAAAGGTCAGTGGTGGAATCTAGAAAGGCTGTGCCAGCAAAAGTACCACAGCCATCCTCAGCAACAGTGAGGTCCCAAGCTCCTCCAGTGATGAAGACAGCTAGGTTCCCATCAGGAAAGCCAATGCACCAAGCTTCTCCAGGATACTGAGCCGTGCACCATCTTCCCCTCCGGAGCCAGGAAGAGATGCTCAAAGTGAGGACCAGAGCTCTCCCAAAGTGAATTGAAGCTATTCTCAGGGCCAACAAGGTCCCAAGCTCCTCAGAGGATGAAAGCAGCCAAGTTCATCAGGAAAGCCAGCATGACGATCTCCTCCAGAATAACCAACAGCTCCCTACAGTTTCTACCAGCTCCCAACAACCTTTCCTCTGCTCCCAACAGCCTAACTTCTCCTTCTTCAGTTCTGCCTCTTATGCTGCTGGCAACAGTCCCCAGGTGGGCCTCCCACACCCAACACCACACTTACTCAGCTGGGTGTTATAAGTTGCCCACCAGTTGTCAATCTACCACAAGGCCATTTTTTATTTAAGGTATTTATTGATGTGTTTGGAGTTAGATATGCCATATTATCTCTTTTCTGTCTTTCTTCCTGTTTCTTGATTTTTTAAAATTCTTTGAATACTTTTAATATTTTAAAATTTTATTGAGTTTTTTACTATGTTTTTATATGCTTTTCTGAGTGGTTTCACTACAGACTACAATGTACATACTTAACTTTCAGTCTATTTTGCATTAAAATGTAATTGCTGCAAGTGAAATATAGAACGTTTAACCATCATATAGTTCCCTTTACTTTACTCATTATGTTTTATTTTTTCCAAGTTTTTTAGTGCTATTTAAATATATCTTACCTGTCTACCTCCCAGAGGCATGGATCTGAATGGTTATCTAGCCAACAATTCATTTCTTAAAGCTTTTGGAATGATGTCTGGGGTCAGATGCCTTCATTTTGTAGCTCAGGAGCAAACGTAGATGATCATATACAGCCGTATGGTATTGCGTTCTTGACTTTCCCCTTCAGTGTAATTTGTATGACTTCATGGCTCCCAGGGTTCTCTTTACTGGCCTTCCAACTAGAAGTCTGGAACTTTAATTCCCCCATCCCGTTGCCTGTTTTTGACTGTATTTTGCCTCTAAAGCCAAGCAAGGGAGGATAGATTCACATAAAATTTTTGCAAATTTTCACTATACAAAAAGAAAAAGAAAAAATTGTTTTCATTACACTATTGCAACAACAGTCCCTTTGGCCAGGGAAGAGTTCTCTTCCTTCATGGTTTTAGGTGCCAACTTCAGTTGCTGCCACCATTATCACTGCCACCACTGTAGGGTTTCCTGGAGGGTTAGGTAGGAGACAATGGAAACAACAAAAACAAGAGGGATTTCTTCTTTCTCTCCCTTTATGAGTCCAGTCCCCATCCTCAAACCAGAAAGAGAGAGAGCTTTACTTGGAGCTCTTTCGGTCCACCCGAGGGCACTTCTCGGGGTTTCTGATTGCCTTTCATTGGGGTGGGGGAGAGAAAACAAAGAAAGGAAAAAACACCTGGGAAATGCACACAGGAATGTCTCACTTGTCATCGTGGTTTCTTTCCCTGTCTTGTTTCTACTATTTCACCCCGACCCCCAAGTCCTTAGACGGCTCCTCCATATACTATCTATGATTTTAGTTACATTCAGTGGGAGTAACAGGGTAGGGTGTACTTCTGCACTTGAACTGAAATCAGGATGGAAAACGGCTTTCTGATATAGAGTCATTTACTTAGAATGGTTAAATGTGTGGTGACCTTTCCATTCATTGAAACATATCCTTTGGGAATATTCTTTATAAGAACTAAGTCCCTTCAGAACTTTCTTTCCTTGTGTTCCAAGATTTTTGGGTCGATATATATATATTTCCATCAAGGGCAAACTCAGCCTAAGTTCTTTACCTGTGAGGGTGAGGTTAGAGTTTTCCAAATTTCCAAAATCCTGGGATTCGATGTGAAACAAAGGCAGAACATATCAGGATTTGTCACGGGCTTTGGAGCTGCTTTGGCACAGACTTTAAGCCATGTGAACTGGGACTGCAAAGCCATGAGAGAGGCACTGAGGGAGACCCAGGGAAGATCCCAGAAAGTAGCCTGTAAGCAAAGGTTCTTGGAACCAAAGGATCTTGTGAGATGACCTCAGCTCTTACTCCCTTGTCTTCTAGGGATATATGCGTCTTGTATTTGAAAATGAACCAATGGAATAGGTATAAATATATGCTTCCATATGTGTGTAGCACTCCCACATCCGGGTTCTTTAATCTAGCAAAGCCAGCATCTTCTGAGTTGGTAAGTTTTAGGGCCATGTGCAGTTTCCACTCCCATGTAAATCAAAAGGCATCTTTCTTTGCTTGAGCTGGACTTTACTGAGTGAAATTTATAAAATAACTTTCTCTTCAAGCAGATATACTACCTACCTTTAAGAAAATTCTATCAAATCACTCTTCTTTCCAATTCTAGGATTAATTTTAGACAGATTCATAGCCTTTCCAGTCAAGCTCAAGGATTAAAAAGTTCAGACCAGTCTAATATCAAAACATATTTCTTCTGCCTGATTTAAGCTCCTCCTCTAGCTAAGGCCTTGGTTGTCTAAAAAATGTGGTGTGGGGATCACCAAGGGTTGCCTGTCACCCAGCTTGCTCCTCCTCCACTGTCTTGTCCCACTCAACTAAGGTTCCTCAGGATTGGCCCAAGGGAAAGGGGAGATAAGAGGGAGGAGAAGTCTTACTAGATTGCTTCTATCATCATCTGGCTTTGGTGCCCTTTGTATGTGACTCTTTTTTTTCCTGCATCACTTCTGTGGATTTTCCAAGATTCCTCCCACTAGAGTTTTCTCTGTTGGGCAGTATTTCCTCCAAGTGGCTTCTTGTGGCTCTTTCTTAGTTTGTACATTTTGTTCTACACAGGCCTCTGATAGGGCTATGTCACTCCTCTGCAAAAGGCTGTGGGCTGAGTCCCAATAAAATTGGAGTGGAGTTTTCCAAGCATGCCTGACCAGAGTAGCCTGGACATTTTCCATTTCACTATTGAGCTCTGGTCAGTGCCTCTGCATAAATTCACTTCATCTTGTGCCCCATGGAGAAATTGTCCTGATATATTTGGAATTATCTCAATTGATGACATTTAAATACACTGGAAAAGCCATGTGCTGTGGCATGTGCCTGTAGTCCTGGCTACGCAGGAGGCTAAAGCAAGAAGATCCCTTGAGTCCAAGGGCTAAAGGCCAGCTTGAACTACATAGTGAGGCCCTATCTCAGAAAAAAAAAATCATTTTAAGATATCTTGGAATCTGCCAGGGATATAACTTAGTGGCATAAGTGCCTGACCGGCAAGCGCAAGGTCCTGAGTTTGATTCCCAGTTCCAAAACAAAAAAGATATCTTGGAATTTGAGGCTAGAGTTTTGCTCAAATTGGCAGGGGCATGTAAGGAAAGACAAGACATAGAGTGCAGATTTCCTACTAAAAATGAAAGGGGGAAGATGGGGTTGAGACGTAGTTCAGTGGTAGAGTTCTTCCCTAGCATGCACCAGCCCTGGGTTTGATCTTCTACACTATAAAACCACACCAGAACAAAATGTAAGGGAGAAATGACTTTGCTAAAAGCCTTAGTAGCAGCATATAGCAATAGGGAGACTGGCCTAAATTAGGAGCAAATAAGTATAAGGTTGGAAAGTACCAGAGAGATGATCTTGTGTGAAAGGAAAAGAGAAAAGTGTGGGGCTGAGGAAGAGAGGAGAAAGAGGAAAGTGATTTCAAAAAGGAACAGAAAGGAAGAGGGAGAAGAGGCTGGGGACCCCATCTAAAGAGGGAGAGGCCTGCCACATTTTTCTCTCCTCCTCTGCTTCTCCTCTTCCTCCTCCTTCTCCTCTTCCTCCTCCTCCATTTCTATAACTAAAAGCAGAAAAGGCAGGAACAGGACTGGCTGGTAAAGCCTTTCCTCATTTTGCAGATTCATTTATTCACTCAGCAAGGAGCAATGTGGCCAGGTGGTAGGACATGACCACTACGGAAGTCTCAGATTCCCTGAGGGACTTGCAGTCTGGAGTTGGGCTGGTGTCAGCAAAGTGCTGGCAGTGTTCTGCAGTTTCTATTTCAGCAGCTTCACAGGAGAAGGTCCAACTCTCCCTGAAGCAAGTAAAGAGATATGTAAAGTGCATGTATTTGTTGCTTTTCTGTTGCTACAGCAAAATACCTGAAGCTGAATACTAAAGAAAATAAATTTACTTAGTTCACAGTTTTTGAGGCTGAAAATCCAAGATTCTTGTAGCTCCATCAATTCTGCCTTGCATGAAGCCATTGTGACAGATGGCACAGTGGCGGAAGAGGGAGAGAGCACATGACAGGAAGCCCAAGACAGCCCGGGGAGGAGCCAGTCATACTGTTTTATAACAGCTGTCATGAGAAGTAGTCAGGGTCCCATAAGAACTACATTAATTGCTTCTGAGGGCAGCAGTCCTACTAACCTGCAGCCAGGAGGTTAGTATCACCACACTGAGGCTCAAACTTCCAACACATTAGCCCTTAGGGAGCAAAGCACAGGCAAACAATAGCAAAGCACTTCCAATCTTCTCAGAGTTAAAATAGCATATGTCCATCTGTCACTCACACAACCGCTAGGCTGCAGGGACCCTGAAATTGTGGACTGAGTAGGCAGCAAGGAAAGGAGACAGCAGAGTCTAATGGTGCTATCGACAGACAAGCTCTAAGTGTCACAAGCTGTAGAATGGCAAAAACAAAACAGATGGCCGGAAGCCCCAAACATGCTCCTTACTAGTTTTACGACCATGGGCAAGTTGGTTAGTTTCCTCTTCTTTAAAAAAGAAATAATAATTATCCCTATTTATGAGAATTCTAAGATAATTAAAAAGGATTGCATGTTTACAACTATTAGCATATGGTAAGCATTCAATGCCCAATAACCATTATTACTGTAATCCACCAAGAAAGCCACAATCAGGCCCTTGGCCATCAGACAGGATGTTGCTAAGCCTGTGGAGGACACCATGTGTCATTTCCTTGTGTTCTTTGACCATATGAAGTGTTAATGTTGTCAGTTAATGTGGTACCCAGGACCTAACTGTACAGGGCTGCTCCCTCTAAGAATTTAGATGATTTCACCACTGAAGACCATTTAATTTTATTTGCTTAATAAAAATTTCAGACAGGTTAAGAAAATATGAACTTGTAGTCTGAGGAAAATACTTATAAATTTTCACAGATGGAAGAGGGCAAAGAGCAACAATGACCAATTTCCCCTCCTGGAAAATAAGTCCTAGGGCCAGTGTCTCAGTCCCACAGAGCCTCGTAGTTAACCTCTCTTCCTGTAGAACTTAAACCAGGATGCTCAGAGTGTTCTGACACTTTCTTCTCTCTAGGCGTAGAGCCCTTGAATACCGAAGTGAGGAATTTTTCATTTCCTTACCCTTGGTCCCCAGCAAAACTCCAGGCGCACAGCAGGAATTCAATAAACACTTGATGAATGGTTGAAGGAATGATAAAATGTGTGAGAGCTCATCAGCCCGGGCTGCATCTCTCTCCCCAAGGGTACCCTTCCTGCCATTCCATCAGCATTTATTGGTTAAATCAGTAGATAGCTGAATTGTGTAAATAAGAGATTTCATGAAAGATACTCCACAGAGTTCAAGTAGGTTAACATGTACTCAGATATCACCCAGTTGTTTCCATCCAGGATTTAGGCATGAGATGATTCTACCCATGTTCACCCAGGTTTCCTTCCTCTCTGAAGGCTAGGCCTGTCCTCCTCCTTTGTGTTGGTTACCTTTGTCTCATTGCTGAGACAAAATACCTGACACCTAAAATTAAGGAAGGAAGGTTTATTTAGCTCACAGTTTGTGGAGGTTTCAGTCTATAGTCAGCTGGTTCCAAGGCAGGGTGGCATGGCACAGGGGCAATAGTTCAAAGTGGCAGAAGACAGCAAAAGCAACAAGAACAAAAAGGTGGGGGAGAGCAAGCCTCTTTTCTTCCCTTATATTGTATACTGATTATCTGCCCACGCCAACTCCATGTACTCCTTTTCCACAAACTCAGAATGTGTACAAAGTGAGGACCCTGGCCTCCTGCTGAGTCACTTAGTTAAGCTTCTAAATTTCTCAATTTTCAAGTTTACACAATGTTTCAATCATTACATCCTTCAAATCTCCATTCTTGGCATTCGGTATTCTAATTGCCATCACCAAAAGCAACCATTTACTGAAGATCTGATCCTATGTGCAAAGCTGGATTCTGAAGATTCAGATAAGGTAGATCATAACCCAGCACCTGAAGTTTAGGATCTTGTACCTGCTAGCTTTTACTGCATAACAAGCCATCCTTTAAAGTACTGGCATATAAAAACAAGCATTTATTATTTTTTTCACAATTGCCATTTGTATCTCCTAGGAAGGAAATACACTTATGAGTTGGCTAGGAAAGCTTTTTCAGGCCAGGTTAGCTTTACTCAAGATGAATGATTTAGGATGGTTTTATTCTCACATCTGGAAGTTGGCCAGATGCTTGGACTAGGATGCCTTGTCTTAATAGCCTCTTTAATAAATGGTGCTGGAAAAATTGGCTTGCTACCTGCCAAAGACTGAAAATAGACCCAAGCCTATCACCATGCACCAAACTCAAGTCAAAATGGTTCACAGGTCTCAATATTAAACCAGAAACACTAAATCTATTGGAAGAGAAAGTAGGTAAAAACCTCGAAGACATAGGGGTAGGCAGAGAGTTCATGAATAAAAACCAAATTGCACGTGAAACACTTGAAAGAATCAACAACTGGGATCTCATCCTACTGAAAAGTTTCTGCACATCTAAAGAAATCACCAGCACTGTAAAAAGAAAACCCACAAACTTGGAAAAAATTTTAGCTGATTGTCCTTCAGACAAAGGGCTTCTATCTAGAACATATAAAGAATTTAAAAATATCAGCCCCTCCAAATTCAAAGACCCAATCCAAAAATGGGCAGCGGAGATGAATACACACTTCTCAGACAAGGAGATACAAATGGCAAATAAATATATGAGAAAATGTTCAACATCATTAGTCATTCGAGAAATGCAAATTAAAACAACACTGAGATTCTACCTCACCCCAGTAAGAATGGCTAGCATTAAGAAATCAACCAATAACAAATGCTGGCGAGGTTGTGGAGAAATAGGAACCCTTCTCCACTGCTGGTGGGAATGCAGACTGGTGAAACCACTGTGGAAATCAGTTTGGAGATTCCTCAGAAAACTAGGCCTAGAGGTCCCATTCAACCCAGCTATCCCCCTGCTGGGTATTTTCCCAGAAGATCTAAAAACATCATATCACAGTGATATATGTGCACCCATGTTCATAGCAGCACAATTTGTAATTGCTAAAATGTGGAAGCAACCCAAATGTCCATCCATTGAGGATTGGATAAGAAAATTGTGGTACTTTTATATGATGGAATATTACTCAGCTGTAAAGAAAGATAAACTGGAGGCTTTTATAGGTAAATGGTCACAACTAGAGACCATACTCATAAGTGAAATAAATCAAACATACATGTGCAAGCACCCCATTGATTCCACTAGTGTAAAACTTGAAAGAGTTAATTTAAACTTGGCGGTATGATAGACACTGTGAAATGATAGGAAGCCGCTCAAGAGTAAAGGGCAACTGGGATGTGGGAAAAAGAGAAGGGAAAGAAGGAGAAATTTTGTATGTATGTATATACAGGATAGTTAACATGGTTGTTCTTCTGTCTTCTATTTCTATGCTGAAAGAAACTGTCAATGAGTCTTTGGTTGACCAGTATTGCATGTCTATATCTGTTTTCATGAGAAGCCACTTTGAAGATATCAGTATGTAATACAACAACCATTGTTAATTCCTTACTACTTTGTTTGTAACTCCGTATTGTCTGTACTGTTCTTTTGCTATGTTGTAAAATACTGTCTGTCTGTTAATGTTTTTCCTCCTTTTATTTAAAAAAAAAAAAAAAAAGGATGCCTTGTCTTTGGTAGGTCCCCTGAGATGACCCACAGCTGCTCCTTGTGGTTTCTTACATCTTTCCCTGGCTGGTCCAAGCTCTTTATAGGCCACTTTAGAGTATTCTAACACTCAATTGGCCAACACAAGTCATATTCGTATTCAAAAGGTGAAGACAGAATCTGACTCTTAAGGGTAAAGTGACAAAGGGCACTGCATATAAACATGGAGAAATTACTGTGGCTGTTTGGCAAACCATCTATTGTAGTTCTCATTGGGATAACAATGGTGATACATAAAAACATAAATAACAACATGGAAAACTGCACAGAGAAAGTGTCTTGATTACTTTTGTCTGATTGCTGAGACAAAATACCCAACACCCAAAATTAAGGAAGGAAAGGTTTATTTAGTTCACAGTTTGTGGAGGTTTCAGTCTATAATCAGCTGGATCCAAGGCAGGGTGGCATGGCATGGGGCAACAACAGTTCAAGGTGGCAGAAGACCACAAAAGCCACAAGAACACAAGGGGAAGAGAACAAGCCTCTTTTCCTCCCTTACACCGTAAGCAGGCTATTCCCTCCACCCCCCACTCCCTTACCCCCACCCCACAGGTATAGCACTCACGCAATCTCCATGTCCTCTTCTTATAAAGGCTCAGGATAAATACAAAGTAAGGACCCTGGCCTCCTGCTGAGTCACTTAGTTAACCTTCTAAACTTTTCAAGTTGACACAGTGAACAACATCCTAGTGGTAAGAGCATGTCCTTTTCACCCCAGGATGTAGATCTACTGAGTTACTTATTTAAGCTTGTAGACTCCTCAAGTTGACACAATGTATCAACCATAATACAAAGTCAGACTTGAGTTAAGTCAAAGAGATGGAACTGAGATTAGCTGAAACTAGGGGAACATTGCACTTGAGGTAAATATGTGTGATATGTTCAGGAGATGGTGAGTGAATGGTTTTGATCATGGCAGAGAGCTCACTTAGGGAGAAGGGGAAACAGAGGGCAATAGTGTAGTTGTGAGCCAAATTGTCAGGATCTTGACGTGAAGCACTTGAATTTAACTATCTAGCTGGTAGGGAACAGTGCAAGATTTCCATCCAGGATCAAGCCTTACTCTAAGAAGACTACTCTCACAAACAGGGTGTAAATTGGAAAGGGGGGATTCTGTTTTTGGTATAGTGTACAGATGCAACGTCACACCTTACCTACCTGATCAAATACAGGAGAACTTTCCAGTGGTGAGTGGAGGGTAGGTCTTGCTAATTACTGGTGCTTGGTTGTTGTTTTTTACTCTATGTGCACATTGGTTATAAACATACTAGTACTTAACTTCTAGAAGCATAGATGTGAAATGGCAAATGTGTGTAAAGGCCTCAGCACAGCACCTGGTTTTTCATAATATGGAGAGAATTTCAAAATGGAGTCACTAGAAACAAGAGAAACTTTTATGTGTATTGAGGCTGTGCTATCACTGTCCTGAAACTACTTTTGAAGAGGGGCCCCACATTTTCATCATATAATAGAACCCACAAATTATGCAGTCAGCCCTTGCTATGTGATCTGTGGCCTTACATGGGGAAATCCATGCTACTTGTAGGTAGCATGGTTCTAGGATGGGCCTCTGAGACCTTTAGGTCCAAATGTGGTGCTACTTGAATACACCTGGCCATTATAGATTAGACAAAATAGGAACTTGGCAACTGAGCACACGCAACTTGATTTCTTTGTAATTAAATATTTTTTAGTAAATTTAAGTGTACATGTCAACTTTTCCTTCTCCTGAATCTGTAGCTATAATCCACGCTGGCTTTGGGAGAGGAAGATGGGAAAATGGGCTGAGTGGGAGAAGCCAGGAAGTGGTCAGTTGACAGACTGTGGAGACTGGAGGTGGCCCAGGGAGGTCCTAGAGGAGAAATATGTGGGTGGCTCTGACTTGGCAAAAATTCCATTACAATTTTCCACATCCCTCTTGTTATATTTGCTTTATGGCCAGCATAAGTTTTCAAGATGCAGAAATAGCAGTATTCAAGCACTCAGAAAGAATGTTAAAGTACCTAGACTCAAGCTAGCCAACTTCTGTGCTCTTATTTGATATATAATATCTATATGTGAGATTTATACACACACACACACACACACACACACATATAGTTGGCTTCATTATCATATTATAAGCATTGTTTTCTACAGTGTGACTGTACATGTTTTATGGATTAGCTTTGGCATTGATTCAACGTGAAACTCAATTCTGAGTGCCGACTTGATCTCTGACTGCCAACTAACCAATTTACAAATTTACTTTTGGAATGCAACTTGTTTGTAAGCTAGAGCTGTGCATATTTAATGTTAGGAGACTACCAATTTGCAAAGTCCCAAAGACAGTTACACAGCAAGAATACTCTAAATATACCCTTGGAATAATACAGCTGATAATCAGTCTCCATAGGCAATGATGAAATCTGGGGACATTTTGGTACAGAGTTGCCTTGTACAGAGTTCTCAGATTGTGTGTGTGTGTGTGTGTGTGTGTGTGTCTAAATTCATGAAATAGTACGCACTTCACTTCTGTAAAGTTGCTGAAATCAGCTTTTGGTATCAATTTTAGCAATAGAGAAACACAGAGCTACAGATAAGATATTTCCTGGCTAGTCTAACCACAGAAGGCACATGTGAGCCATTGAAGCCATTGGACCCTTGTCTACCAGAGGGTTTTAGGAAACCTAGGATACCTCCTCTTTGCTCTCCTGATCTCTGGCTTTTTGTTTTTGACTAGCGTGGCGAGGCCAATGCGCTGTAAGAATAATGTCCACATATTTTTTCCTTCCTTTTCATCTGAACTAGAGTTAGCCTTATCTTCCAAAAGACTGCTCTTAGGTCAGGCCCAGATAGTGCAGTATAAACATGAGGGGAGGAGGATTTTCCCCCTGGCTAAATTGAGCCCCTGAGGGCTGGAGAAAGTTGATCTCCTGAGTCAACTGAACCAGCCAGGACGCAAACAGGAAATGGCTTTCTTTGTTTCCAAACATATTTAGTTGAGTTTCCATTTTCCACTGCTTGACATCTTGGACTAACTTTGACTTTTAGAGTTGTAAGCCTCCAGTGGTGTTTCATTTAAAATATCGCTCTCCTTTTTTCTGTGCAGGGCTACATGCAGCATGCAGGGCAGGGTGTGGGCTATCTCTTTGCTCTCCCCACTAGCACCCCACAGTGTGCTCCAGCAGCAAACAAGTGACATCTCTCTCCAGTCACTCTCCTCTTTTGCTAAACTTTCCCACTTGAATTTCTGTCCTCCTTATTTATCTGAACATGGAGCTAAAGGTGTAAGGCCAGATTAGCCTTCTTTTGGCCAATTCTGTGAGGATGCCTTTTAGGATATAATTGTGAGAGAGGAAGGCAGGAGAGATATACACAGAGAGCGTATTCTGTGGGGTCCTGACACCAGGGAGATCAGCACTGAGCTCCTTAGCAGCCTCCAGAGAGATGGATGAATCCCAGAGAAGAAGGGCAGGCAACCAGAGGTCCTAGGCACATTTTATTGTAGAGGCAGATGTCCTTTCTAGCATGGTGTTGTAAATTATTTGAAAGTCAATGTGGCCTATAGCCGACCCAGTGCTCCTTGGAGCCTGGCCCTTAGTGGGCTTTGCTCATATACATTCACAGTCTGAAGCTTGAGAACTTAGATTATGGGCTTCCTTGGTCCAGATTCCCACTCCCTGAGGCACTCTTGACATAGAGAAAACCAAAGAACTGGGTACATGAAGAGGTCACCTAGACACAGAGGATGAGTCACCCCCCCCCCCACACACACACATATCCTGACACTATATCACCCAACTAGGAGAAGGACATTCCAAGAAGGAGAACTCAAGTCCTTCACCAGCCAGGAAGGTTTGAGGCTGGGAGCCAGCAATTAATTTATCACTTAATTTGTCACTTCAATCACTTAAAATTAAAATCTTTTGCAAATGGGGAGGAAGGGGATTAAGAAACAGAGAGAATGGTAGTTGGGGGGAGTAAAAAGAATTAAGATGTGCTATGTACATGTACCAACTCTGCATGATGAATGTAATCATTATGTACTTCAGACATGTACTAAAAATTTTAATTAAAAAAGTTTAAAACATAAAAATAATCACTGGCTTGGTGGTGCACATCTGTAATCCAAGCACATGGGAGGCTGAGGCAGAAGGATCGCCATAAGTTCAAGGCCAGCCTGGGCTACAAAGTGAGTTCAAGGCCAGCCTGAACTGCATAGGGAAACCCTGTCTCAAAAAAGACAAAAATAAGTAAATAAAGTCTGCTTTATTCTGAAAAAAAAATATTTTGCTTATACCAGTGGCACTACAAACAAACAAACACCATGAAATATCCCTATGCTTTGTGGAGAGAAGGAAGAGTTAAAAAATGCCCAGAATTCCAAGTTTCAGGTATAATTTAAAACATGTTTCAAAATAACACTGACATATTTACCTCTAGCAGGGGAGGAGGGCAAAGGAGCAGAGGAGAAATCTAGAAGATCATTTGCCAAGAGAATGAGTTTTTTACAATGTTGGATATGCGTATGTGTGTCAAGAATTGAATGGGCCCTGTCAGGGATGTAACATACAAGCAAACTAAAATACAATCTGAGTGTGTAGTACATCAAAGACTATTAAAACGTACCATTGACCTTTTAAAGCTAAAATGTTATTTTATCTCAAAAGTTTTAAATCTATTAATAAGAACAAAAATATAATCATACAAGAGCTGCACAAACATAATGTCAGTGAATCCACATGTGGTCTGAGGCTAGGCTGTGTGTGTGAAATGACTTCCTCTTACAGTCAGTATTAGGGGTTCAAGGCACCTGCTGTACATAATTCAGACAGGCTAATGGCTGGCCTCCAGGGATTACATAGGAAGGGGATAACCATGCAGGCACGTGGCTGAACAGGCTTTCTCTGGGTCAAGAAGTGAAACTGTGATGTCTTCCCCTATACTTTCTTGAGAGTTGGGCTATATGGCTAAGAATGTCCATCTTGCTCTCTTTTCTGCTCAGGAGAGTTGCTATCTGTTGATTCCTCATTACCAAATCCTGGTGTGACCCAAACCTGAGCCAGTTCAAGTCATGAAAACAAGTTTTAAAAATTAGGAAGGCAATACGGTAGACCCTGAAAAGGAAATAAAAATCAAATAGCCGGGAGACCCAGGCCAAGGTACACAAAGAGCTGCAAAGACACATTAAAGGAGCCTCATGAGAAACAAAAATCAGAAAAATGGGAAACATGAAAACATGGAGATAACACTAAAAGACTTCATGGATGTTGTAGTCAGGGTTTACAAGGGAAAAGATTTAATATAAGACCCATAATTTATAGGATTATTTTATAATATTCACTCAAAGAGTCAAATACAAAAGAGTACAGGAGATCTGTTCACACACTAGAGACCCCAAGAATCCAACTGAGGCCCTGGATTCCACAGCAGTGTCCTGAATGAGTCCAGCTGAAGACCTAGAGCCCATGGCAATGTCCTCCTGGAGGACACTGAGCCCGTGACAATGTCTCATGCAAGTCTGTATCGAGGATCTGCACTGGGAAGGCCCAAAAGTCAGTGGTGGAAGCTAGAAAGTCTGCACCAGTGGCATGAAGGATCTGTGCCAGGAGACTGAGGGATCTGCACGGGAGCCAAAAAGTGAAAATAAGAACCAGAGCCCCCTGCAAAAGTACCGCAGCCATCCTCAGCAACAGGGAGGTCCCGAGCTCCTCCAACAATTAGGACAGCTGAGTTTATACCAGGAAAACCAGCATGATAAACTTCTCCAGGAGAACCAATAGTGAACCACTTTACACTCCAGTTCTCTTTTTATGCTCTTGGCAACAATCTTCAGGTGGGCCTTCCACACCCAGCACCACGCTGATTCAGTTCAGATGAGAGTTACAAGTTGACCATTAACTAATCCACCACAATGGGGTTGGGTAATAAACTGCTGTGAGTTTGCTAGTGCAGGTTGACTAATATACATCTTTTGGTGGATTTCGAGGCTGAGGGAGCAGCAGGAGCATGAAGTCTGGGGTGTGGAGCAGTACGTGACAGTGGGAGCCCTGGGAGTAAGTGGTGAGACCAAGCCCAGGCCCGGAAGAAGCACGGCAGTGCCATGCCTGAAGAGGTGGGCCTGCTACAGAGCAAATATGAAACTGTAACAAAAAATCCTCTCCCCTCCAGCCAGTCTACTTCAGTTTCTTAGTTGCCCAGGTGATAGTTCCTGTTCCAGTTGCTTCTGTCTCTTAGAAACAGCTGGTCACTGTGATGCATGGTTGGTCACTATGATACATTATGTCTCTGTACTTTCTGCTTGTTTATCTCATATAAGCCCTAGACCACCAGAGATCAGGGCCTACTATTCTGGGTATGATACCAATCAGTGCCAGAAAACATAAATAATTCTGTCTCCAAATCTTGGATGTTGTTTTGGTGTGTCTGCTTGCCATTGCAAAGCAAGCTTTCTCTACTTCATTGCAGAATATGATGAACTTTGTAGGCAAAATGCTTCAGGTATTAAAGGATACTAACTTTTTGGTCATATATACTTTTAGAATTTTCATGTAAAAATCAGATCAATTTGATCTAATTTTCTCTTTGCCAATAGGAAAACCAAGTATAGTATGTAAGAGACACGCAAGTCTTACATCTAACATATTCGATCATGTAGAGAGAAATGTGTATACGAGCATTTGCTTTTCTCCCTAGTGGTTGCTTCTCTGTGGTGCTATTTCAGAATAGGTTTTATGAAATTAGAACTGCAGTGTGAAATGCTATAATAACTAGCCTTAAATCAGTCAACCCCATATCAGGTGCACTGAGGCACTGTAAGTCAAGTAGCTTATAATTCACTTAGAAATATATAGGAACCAATGAGGAAATAGCGTAAGATAAATATTTAAAAAGACTTAACTGTGTAATACTGGCTGTCAAGGTAACAGAAATTCAGAAAAAGGTCAGTGTGGTATTGACGGATTCCCAGGGAAGTAAAGGATGCCAGCTGGGCCTGGATAGAGGAAGAGAACTAAAGCATACAAAAGAGACAATGCATTGCCAGGTGTGGTGGCACATGCCTATAATTGCAGCACTGGAGAGGCTGGGACGAGGATCACCACAAGTTTAAGGGCAGCCTGGGCTATGTTGTGACTCTGTCTCAAAAAAAAAAAAACCCAAAGAGACAATGTGCTATTTAGGGGAGAAACCATGTGTGCAGAAGAAGAGAACCAACTGTTCTGAGGGCACCCACCTGGCTGAGGGTCCTAACAAAAAGTATCACTAAGGCAACTGAAATAGCACTTATTCTCAGAAACCATTGGCTTCTGAAATATTTGGGTCAAGTGAGAAAGAAGCTCTTTGTGAATTCAGCCCACAAGTTACCACTACAACATCATTCAGATGCCAGCTTCATTCTTCCTGTGAGCTGGCAGGGATGATTAAAAATAATGACACTCTCTACTATTGGTGAGAACATTGATGCTAACAATAGCAATTGGGACTGTCAGTTGTTGACATTTCCTGGGTTATTTATTTAAAATAACAAGGAAGGAGCCTCAAAACAACTCCAAGTGTCTTCAGAGGTGAATTCAATGATACACTTATAGAAGAAATAATATTAGTGTCTTACCAAAAAATAAAGAGAAGATATTTCCAAATTCAATTTATGAAATTATTGTTGCCCTAATACTAAAACCAGATAAATACATGACAAGAAATGAAGCAGCAGACCAATATTTCTCAGACACAGATGGGAAAATTCCTAATAGAGTTGTAACAAACCAAATCCAGTATTAAAAGGATAATATATTATAACCAAGTGAACTTTAACCCAGAAATTTAGGTTTACTTTATCATTTAAAAACCAATCTAATTTGTCATATTAATGGACTAAAAAGAAAAGCTGTGATGTGATTAATAGATGTAGAACAAGTATTTGACAAAATCCAGTGTTCATTCATGATTAAAACCCTCAGCAAACTGAGAGTAAAAGGGAACTTCCTGAACTTGATAAAGTGCATGTGTGAATCATCTTTCTATTATGTGACAATACCTGTGATAAATTAATTTATAAGGATAAAAAGTTTATTTTGGTTCATCATTTTGAAGGATTCACTTCATGGTCTATTTGTTTATTGGTTTGGGGTGTATGGTGAGACAAGATACCATGGAGAAGAGCATGTGGTAGAGGAAGCCACTCTCAGCCAGCTGAGAGAGGACAGAGAGAGAGAGAAAGAGAAAGAGAGAGAGAGATTGAGATTCCAATATCACCTTCAAAGGCAGATCCCCAGTGACCTAATTTTCTGCTTCTAAATCCCACCTCTTAAAGATTCCACCACCTCCCAATAATGTCATAGACTGAGGATCAACCCTTTAATTTAGGAGTTTTTGGGGAGAACACTGCAGAGCTAAACTATAATATGGCATCTACAAAACCCCACAGTGAACATCACGCTTAATAGTCAAAGATGAATGCTTTCCCTCTGAGATCAAGAATAAGATAAAGACGTCTACTGCCATCATTTCTGTTCAGCTTTGCACTGGAGACTCAGTCTAGTGCAATAAGCAAGAAAGAAGGAATGAAGCTTTGATTGCCTCAGGCCTGACACCAAGAAGAGGGGCCAGGTTTTCCAGGAATGCCTCTGATGTTCTCCATTGCATGATTGGACAACAGATACATTGCCTATGCAGACCAGCTTGGCCACTGTGTAGCTGTGTCACCTTAAAATATCCCCTAACTTCTTAGAACCTCAATTTCCTAAGTGTCAAGGTGAGCATAATAGCACCCCATGAGCAGATGGTTGTGAAGATTAAGTGGAATAAGTATACATGCAAAAATGCTTGTAAACTGTAAAGGGCTATGGCAGAGTCTAGTTTTGCCACATTCATGTTGAATGGATGGGGAACAATGTGATCTACAGAGATGCAGCAGGGAGGTATGAGAGTCTGGGTTTGAGGAGCTGAGTTTAGAGTAGATGCTCCAGCAGGGGTTGAGGATCAGGCTAGAGAGGTGGCCCGACATCTGCTAGGTGTGATAGTGAGACTAAGCAACAGTGCACACTGTGTGGGTTGCCAGCTTGGGCTGTGTCTCTTCTTCTATCAGGAGGGGCAAAAGGTGAGGTATGGCATTTAGTGGGAGGAAGAAACAGGGGTCACAAGAGCCATTCCTTGCTGCTCTACTCTCTTTGCTAACTTTTAGACACTGTCCTCATCCTCAAAGATTCCTCCTGGTTCAAGTACTGATCTGACAAAATAATCTATAGCGGGGCCCACAGGAGCTGATGGCTAAAAACCTGACCACCACAGGGGTCATCTGTACTTTACAAAGAAGTCCCAGGATAAAGGCAGTGCCCATGGTGGCTCTCCAAGACTTTGCAGGGAGCTGGGCTCATGTTTTCTGTAGGGAGTCTCCTCTTCTCAAGCTAAATTGACCGATTGCTTGTCCTACAGCAGGGAGTGTCGGAGGTGGGTGATTAGCCTTCGTGAGAGAAGGAAGCATTGTTTCTACAGGAAGCTGAGTTGTGTGGGGGAGGAGAAAGAAGCAGAGCAGATGTGGCTGTTAAACAATCTTCCCATGACTGGACTGTAAGGAGGGATCAGCCATACAAAAGCCAACTGGACTGGCCAGCCAGAGGAGAATGGCCAGGAGGCTGGGGATTAAGAGGCACACCAGGTATGTTTGTGATGTGTGTAGCTGTGCTTCTGGGAAGATGAGAGGAAGCAAATTTTCACTGCTCTGAGAATGAGAACAGGCGTGTGCTTGAATGTGAGAGTAAAGTTTTCAGAACGTTGAGGACTCACAGAGCATTATGTTCCAGGTCTAGGAATAAAATTGCCCTGTTGGATGACTGCTTCAGATAATGGGAAATTAGAGTGACTTATTCTGGCCACCACTTGGCTTGGCAAGTCTTCCTGCATACCTTTCATGGTTTTGAGAAGCTATGACCTTTCCGGACATGTGACAGTTGTGTACTTTGTGGTTAGGGGTGAGTCTAAGGTGTGGATCCAGAGAGCTTTAATTGGAGAAAACAAGGCAAAACAAAATAAATAATAACAATGTTTTGATGCTTTATAATTGGGATCTTAAAAACTCCAGAAAAAGTGAACAACTGGCAATTTATCTCGTTATTATCAATATCCATAGATCTGGACTCCTTCCTTTTATAGAAGCTGAAACTGTCAGGTCCACATTCCTCAGGTCTCCCTTTTGGCAAGGATCTGAGCATAGGCCGCCGGCTCCAACCACCCAGTTGCCTAGCTCAAAGCTTCTTTGAGCTTTGTAGGGAGGAGGCTGGCAGGGGCAGCAGCATCTGCTCTGCCTGGCCTGGTCATGGAGGAGCAGGTGTGTGTTGCTGAGACAGAGGCAATGGCAGTGCTTCGCTCACAGTGACCAGAACATGTCTCTTCTTTGGGCTCCTTTTAGTCTCTGCCAAGCTACCAACTCTGCTTTGATACCTGGGACAAAATAACCCTACTCTGGTGCCAAGAGCTCTTCCTACAAATTCCCCTTTCTCATTTCCCACCCATCCTTCCTAAGCCCTTCCGCTGATCAGTGTCCTGCACCAGTTCAATCACTGCACTTGAAACAGTACCTCTGTGGCACATGCACATGCAGCTGCCGTTTGATGTCCACTCAGCACTGATTCTGAGCCAGGCACATGGAGACACCAGAGAGGATGTGCCAAAGGAATCACAAAATGAGCTAAGACTTTTGTAGGTGAAAGTGGTCTTAAAGATCATCCCTGCTGTAGAGATGGGGTCCAGGACATTCTTGATCTAGAACTACTGCATGCTTTATTGGAGGTTGCAGTTGAGTGTTATTTCTGTTATCCTTATTGCCTCTCTCCTTGCTAGATCCATTTATTCGGCAAAGTAGTTTTTCATTATAAAGTTTGGTGAAAAAGTCCTGATCATGTGGAATAATTTGAACTCTCACTTGCTGCTGGTGGGAAGGTAAATTGACACAACAGTAACCAAAACTGACAGTTATCTATTAAACCCTACTCTGGCACCTAGAGATTCCATTCTTGGTGTAGCCCAAGAAAACATACAGCTATGTGCACAAAAACATATGTACATGCAATGCTCAATGCAGTTTGATTCAAAAGAATCAAAGATGATAGGACACCTACATGTCCATCAGAAGAATAAATACACTGTAAAATATTCTCAAAATGAAAAACAATACAGCAATGGCAATGAAACACTGCTACATGCCCCAAAGATGAATCTCACAGAGAAGATAGACACTCAAGAACACATACAAGGTGTGTGTCATTGACTACCTATAAAGTTCAGAACTAACTTCTGTTGTTAAAAGCCTGGACAGTGGTAATGTTGAGGTATGATAGGCTTGGATGATTGACAAGGGGCACAAATCAGGGGCTTTTAAGGTGTTGATAATATTCTATTTCTTAAGCTGGATTATCAAGCATGTAAAAATTTGTAATTTGTAAAACTTCATTTCACCACTCATGATTTGTGTGCATTTTGCATGTGGGGTAAGTTTTAATGAAAATCTTAATTAAAAAAAACTCCGACAACACAGGTAAGCAAATTTGGTTAGCTCATTTCAGAGATAAGGAAACCAAAGCCAAAAAAGTTAGAAGAACCCCCTTACCTACAAAAAAAAAAAAAAAGATTCTTGACTAGCTAAACTAAATCCTCTAGCATCCAGGTACTTGGTCACATAATTTTGGTCTCTGGATACCCATTCTGTCCCTGTCCTAGGCACCTGTGATTATTTTAGACATATCTCTAATACTCATAGTACTTTGTTGCTTCAGCCCAGAGTATATTAAAAAACCAGAAAATCTGACTGGATGTGGTGGTGCATTCCTGTAATCCCAGCACTTGGAAGGCTGAGGCAGGAGGATCCTTGTGAGTTTGAGACCAGCCTGGGCTACAAAGTGAGCTCAAGGCCAGCGTGAACTGCACATAGAGTCCCTGTCTCAAAAAGACGAAAACAAACAAACAAACAAACAAACAAAAACCCAGAATGAGTGTGTTGTGGAAGATGGCTAAATACAGCCCTTTAATGTAGCAGAAATGAAAATCAGAAGACAAGAGCCCAAATAGCAATGGTGCAGGGTAATTTAGTACAAGGAAAAATGCTTTGTATTCCTGCTCATGAGAGCTTCCTGGTATTACAGCAGAGTCCAAAACGGTTCCGTTTGCACTGACAACTTCTAATCCTTAAGAAAAGTTCAGAGACTTAGTGCAAGCAGGTAGGGAACAAATAGGACATTTCAGAGAAAGCTCCACAATAGGGACAGGGAGTTATGAAAGCGCATGTGGGATAAGGAAAGAAGCCAGAGCCACTAGGTCCAAGAATTGGGATCCGAAGAGCCAAGGTGGGAGCTGAGCCAGGCTAGGGGTTGGGCTCAGTCCTCCAAGAGCACAGAGGGAACCAGGGTGCAGAGGAGAACAGTTGAGCTGGGTCAGAACCCACACAACATCCCCCCACCCCTTTGTGAGTTAAAAAGGAACGACAGATAAGTAGGACATAAGGTACCTTGGAATAAAAGACTTTGTAAAAAAAACAAAAACAGAAAACAAAATTGTGCACATATTCTATTCCTTGGTCTTCAAAACAGTGGCAGGCTTCCTTGGACAAGGTGGGGGAAAGGAACTCCCTTGTCCCACTAACCTCTGGGTTCTCTCCAGCGCTGTGCCCAGGAGAAGCTGATAGCCCTGCCTCATACTGTTCCTTTGCCCAGAATGGTTGCCCTCCCTCAGCTACACCCTCTTCTGGCCCTGGTCCTTGTCTCCAGGACTGGGACTCATTCCGGGAGCTGTATTGGCTGGCTCACCTACTTCTAAGCAAGGGCAGTAACATCTTACCGGGGCCGAGTAAGGGATATCCTGAAAGGAACCTTGGTTTCTCAGAGTCGTGTGTGTGTGTGTGTGTGTGTGTATGTGTGTGTGTGTGTGTGTGTGTGTGTGTGTGTGTGTGTGTGTAATTTGTGGGACAGGGCTGGGGAGGCTCATGAATTCAGAAAATGAACGGCTGTAATTCTCCACATTGTCTGTTCAATTCCATAACTGACTATCCTTAAAACTTTTGGTCTGAACTTCTCTAGTACTATCTCAGTGGACCAGCACAGCTGATAGAAACAAAGGGTCACATGTGAATGAAAAGAAACAAACAAATAGCACAGCAGCAGAGTTAGGAAAATGATGCGGGGTGGGGGGAAGGAAGAAAACTGACAATTGAAGAAGGCAAGTGTTGTCACAGCCTGGGGATTAGCAAATTTGAGGTTTTAGGAGAGCAAAAAAAGAGAGAGAATCTCAGAGATAGGAGAATTATAGTAATTATGATTGTTTTCTTTCTCTATGGTATGCACAAAGAGCAAGTGTTAAAATAATAATTCATTTTAAGTAATGGGTGGGGACTCTGGGAAGAGAAGGGGCAGTGCCGAGTGGGATTCATAGAGGTGAGAACGAAGGGTGAAGAAAATGCCACCCTGGAAGCAGGATCTTGCCTCACAATGAAAGGTAAGTACCCCATTATTTGGGAAGTCCTTTGTCAGCCTTTTTGGTTACATTTGTAGAGCTAGATTGGTGTTTACTTATAACTGGCGTAGATTTAAGTAATTCCAGTAAGCAAAATGGCCCATAAAACTATTTGCCCTCATTCAGACTTCCCACAACAACACTACCCATCAAGACTAACATTCAGAAAGAGGACTGCGCCAGCCTGGCTGCTCCAGCTATATCTGTGTAAGAGGTGCAGTGCCTGGCTTGAGGGGCTCCCCTTCACGCATGCACTGAAGTTGAGCTGTGCCTGCCCTGCCCAAGTGTGTGTGGCACCCAGCACTACCAGGAAGTTTCTCACAGGTCCCTCCTCAGTCCTCTCTTGTATCTTTAAAGGATGGCATTCTCAAATCTTACTGCAACGCTTTCCAAGCCTCTTCCACCTTTCCTACATCCACCATCAATTGACATTGCCTCCTCACCTCCCTTCATCACTATGAAAACCTGGCTTAAGTGTAGAAGATCACATTAACCTCCTACCACCGCAACTAAAAATGCATCTTCTCCCGGGCCACCTTTCCCTCTCCCAACCTCGCTGTAGGGTACCCAGAGTTCCATGCTCCTTGCTCCTATTCTTCCTCTGGAGGCTTCTAAGTACTCAAACACTGTATCTGAGGCTCCCTGGCCTGAGCAACAGGGCCCTCTTCTGCACTGAGACAGGGGAACATGGCCACCCAGGTCCATGGCTTCTGTTTTAAGGACATGCTTAGAATCTCCTGCTCAAATGGCTTTGTGCCTTCTTTTGGGCTCTGAGGACCTTGTCTGGGTTTGTTGCATCTCCCCAAAGGCCTGAGGGGTGGCCAGTTGACTGTCTGTGGGACTGGGGAAGAAGATGGAGGAAGCTTGGTTGTGTGGGTTTGATTTCCACATTGTGTATCGATGTCCTCTTGGGAGACTTGGAGGAGCAAGGGGTGAAAGAAGGGTGCAGGCTGGGATAGTTCTCTACACATTGCCACATCTGGGGAACTCTTAAGTATTCTGAACATTCTAATCCAACTCTGGCCCTCTGACTTGTGAAGATGTGTTTGCCAAGGATGGATCATATTTTATTTTACAGTTTATTAGCTTCATTTGTACATTTAAATGTCAAGGCATATGGTATTCTTGTGTATTCTTGCCCAGGACCTTTGATTTGTTAGGATCAAAACTATTTTCATTTACTTCTTCTTTCCTTCAAGTGCTTCCATGGATCAATCAAGTGAAAAGCAAGAAACTAAATGAACAAATGCTCTTTCCCAGTCCCTTGGCTAGAGTTCTTTCTTATATACTGATTGTATAAATAATGAGGAATTTAGCAGATTATCACTGAGAGCCTATAACACTCTGAAAACAGTGACAAAGAAGAAACTGCTTGCCCAAATGAGCCTATGACTCACAGGCATTTACCTCTCATATACTTTGGGGGTCTACTTCCAGAAGATCCCTCACAGAGGTAAGCCAAGAAGTGCTGCTCTTTTACTCTTGAAACGACTGTGAGTGATCTCATCAGCTTCTCATTCCAGTAGGTTTGGTTTTAGCTGCACATATCATAGCTCAGAATATACAGTGCACACTACGCTGCCTCTCTGAGTAGCTGTGAGCTGGCAATTTTGAAAGTCTTGACTGAAGCAATTTCAGGTTTCTTCCTCTCACCAAGGAGCCCTGTATCAACTGTAGCAGCCATTTTTATACTGTAAGCAGTGACTAGCATACTTCACAGATGTTATCAAGAGAAGATATGCACTGTATCTTCCATCCAGCAGCAGCACAATTTCAAATATCCACTACATTTCCTGAGATTTTTGAGACAATAAACTAGGCACTATGTGGCTCAAACGATATGGAGAAGCTCAACAGGTACATTATTCATTCATGATCCTTAAGTCTTAACTGGGATCAAGACTCTGGCTGAGGCACCTCAGTCATGTCATCAGCATCCCACAGTGGCTCCAACTCCAGTAGTCTTTGGCAAAAGAATGTGGCACTGGTGAAGAACAGGGGTGCCACAGGCACAAGCAAAGAGGCTGAACAGATAGCACACAAAAGGGCTCACACTGCAGCAGAGGTGAGACATATTTTGCAAGTACTCAAAGATAACAGAGGGAATTTGGAGGAGGCTTATTAGCCCGTGTCAACATGCATGCTGGCAAAATATGGATCATCAATGTTAATTTAGGTATAAGGAAACATGTGAGTCACACATGCAGAAGAGTATATAGAGTTCTTCTCTGTGTGAACACTGGGCAGTGACTGGTGCTACCAAGATGGATACGGAGCAGGTTTCTCAACAGCTCAAAATACTTGCTCCCTCGCCTGGATGTCCTCATGCATTTCTCTTATACTTATTGTTACTATTATCTGTGGATGCTCTGCTTCTCAATCCTTGGTGATTCTGGCAACTGTCCACTGAAAGCATATGCCAGCTGCGAAGACAAATAGAAGGTGTCTCCTTCATTACTAGATTGGGGGTTCTCTGAGGACAAGGACTAAGAATAGTTCTTTTGCTTGTATTTATCTCCAGGCTCAGGAATAATCATATGAAAGGCAATCAACAGGTTCTGGTCGATCAAGACTGATGAGTACATGGAACTGAACCAGCTGGGTAGGGACGGCTGAAAAGTAGCATATCAGTCAAGATAAAAAGATAGAAAGTAGCCAGGCGTGGTGGCACACTCCTGTAATCCCAGCACTTGGGAGGCAGAGGAAGGAGGATCATTGTGAGTTTGAGACCAGCCTGGGCTACAAAGTGTACTCAAGGCCAGCCTGAACTACATAGTGAGACCCTGTGTCAAAAAGACAAAATTAAAAAAAAAAAAAAAAAACAACATACGGAAGTTAATGAGACCACCGAAGGGTGGCAGTGGAAGAAACGTACCTTCCAGGAAGAAAGAGCAATGTGTGTCTAGACTTTGAGGTAGAAAGGGACCTAGTTCCTTGGGACTGATAAAAGTGAAAACTTAGCTTCCAGGAATGCAAAGACTTGGAGCAGAGGTTAAGGTTGAAGAGATGGCAGGTCTCTGAAAGCTTTTGAAACCATCTTATGGACTTTGAGGTTCATTCCAGGAGCTACAAAAAGCCACTAAAGGGTTTAGAGTAGGAGACATGATCTGAAAAATGCACAATTTTGTCTTCAAAGGGATCATGCCAAATAGTGACCCGGTTGGAGAGACCACAGGTAGAAGCAGGAAAACAATTCATAAGATGATGTACCAGTCCAAGAGTGACCAATGATGGTGGCTGGAATAGGGCTATGGATAGAGACAGCTGAAGGGGAAGTATCATGAGAAACTGTCAGGATTTTAGTTTAAACAACTGTTGGGTAAACATGGCATTTACTGAGATAGAAAACACTGGAGGAGCAGGAGGATGATAAATTGTTTTTCTATGTGGAGTGCAAGATGTCTGGAAGCATCTGTGGCAGTTGAGTTTAATTGTCAACTTGACTGAATTAGGAGATTTCTGGAGAAGTAATGAGATCCTGGGAGCACTATACTCATCACTGGATTAAACCACTGATATTCACAGCTCAGTGTGCTGTTAAGAGATGGGACTCAGCTCGAGGTGGGTCACTGAAAATATAAGGTATATCTCTCAACTCCCATGAGTTGAGCAGAATTCCTCTCCCATGTCTTTCTATCAGTATGTTTCTGCTTTGTAGCTTGTGCACAACAGACTGAACCCTCCAAAACTGTGAGCCAAATAAACCTCTTCTCCACATCATGTATGTCAGGTATTTTTCCCAGCAATGGTAAAGCTGAGCAATACAGCATCTGAGTTTATATATATCTGGGTGGTAAATTTTATGTCTAGGTATGCATCTTTAGAGAATACACCAGGTAAGAGCTGCAAATCAGAAAGTAAGCTCCATTTAGATGGTAAAGAGGCCCCAAGAATTGGTAAATGGCTAAGGGAGAGTACAGACTGGAAAGGGCAGGAGGCTTTGGACACAAGGAACTCTTAATGTGTAAGAACTGGAAAATCTGGTTCCAAGCATGGCTGCTCATGAGAACATCTGGGAAACTTTTAACATTTGTATCTTCAGGGGAATATGACTACAATGTATATTTTGAAAAGCCTATAGTAGAATTAGAAATTATTTGGTAAAAGATTACTGTCAAAGAGATAATGAGTGCTTAGAAAGGAGGAAAACAAAACAGTGGTGGTATTTCAGCTACCATGGGGAGAATTTCAGGAAGAAACCAACTAGACAAAATCAGGACTGAATTTAATAATGGGAAGCCAAATGGTAGTGCATCCACTTGTCTGACTTCTGAAAAGTAGTGAGTTGGCATTCAAATTCAACAGATATAAAAAGCAGCCCAGGCCAGGCATGATGGCCCATGCCTGTAATCCCACTACTTGAGAGGCTGAGGTATGAGGATCACTGTGAGTTTGAAGCCAGCCCTGGCTACAAAGAGAGTTCAAGGCCAACCTGAAATACATAGCAAAACCCTGTTTCAAAAAGACTAAAAAAACCCAAAGTCCCCCCAAAATGGAAAAAAACCAACAAAATAAAACAAAAAAAACCCAGCCCAACAGAGTTCCCTGTGCTGAATGCCCTCAAAGATACATGTACAAAATGGAGACGAAGAGAGAGGAGGAAAGGTGTGTCAGGTAGTATAAAGCTTCTCATTAGTGTTAGAATATGAACTGTGTCAAATGGATGGTAACCAGGCAAGAAGCTAAGCAATCTTAGAAGAGGAAGTATGGAAACAAAAGTACGACTATTTAAAAGAACAATGTAAATGTTGGGAAATAAAGTTAGTCCCTAGCTGGAGCACAAGGAACTAGATAACAGGAAGGAAAAGCAGAGGGCAGGCTCCAGTTAATAAGGACCTCATATGCCAAAGTTAAAAAATTATTTGGCATTTATCCCAAAGGTAAAGAGGCACTGAAGAATATAAGAAAATAACCAGTGCAGTTAGATTTGTGACTTGGACAGCATATTCCGGCAGCCAGTGGGGAAGATAGTCTAGGACAGTGGTGGTGAACCTATGACACACATCTCACAATGGGCTGTTTGTATCATTGAAAACTCTAAAAGATTTGCCATTGCTGGTCTAGGATCAGGGATGAACTGGCAAAAGATGGGGACTCAAACTTCCAGCTGAAGACTAGTGCAGATCTAAACAAGGGAGCTGGAGTTATCAGGGTAATTGCAGTAGAAAAAGAGCAGTGAGCTGAAGGGGTGACTGACTGGAACGGGAGGGTAAGATGCCAGGGAAGATTTGCTTAGTTGACTGGATGGTTGGAGGCATGAGTCCTTGAGATACATAATAAGTAAAAGACTAGATTTAGTTGAGGATAGGATTAGATATTCAGTGTGGGAGAAAATACTTCAACACTGGCAGGTTATTCCAGTCTCCAAAGGAGAAAAGATATAACTGTTTTAGTCAACTTTTCTTCACTGTGGCAAAATAACTGAGAAAATAACTTAAAGGAGGAATGGTTTCTTTGGCTCACTTGGTTCCTTTGCTTCTGGGTCCATGTTGAGATAGCAGCACCTGATTTGGAAGACATTTTAGATCCAAACCATAACAGTAACAATAATGCTAGTTTCCTTGACTGCTTTCACCTCTAAATCATTCTATAGCCTATTTCTTTCAAATACCTGGATTCATATGTCACTTCAGCCTCCAACTAGTCACTGCACGGACTTTATCCACTTAATTAAAATGTAACCCACAGGTGACTTGCAAGGTACTTTGACTGGGTACAGGTAAGATATAATTGGTTTTCCCCTCAGACATTACATTTTAGCAGGGGCCAAAAGACATTAACCACTCAATTATAAACCATTTTGCTATACGTCATAAAGGTTCTGAAGAAACACAGGGTTGTATGAGGTAAAAACAAGGAGTGGGCCAAAGATTAATAAATAGGTTTTAGTAGGTCTGTGACTTCCCTAAAATCTGAAGTGTAAAACGCTGAGAAGGGAGTGTACAAACGGGAATGGTAATACTTTACAGCTCAAAGGGGGTTTTCACTCCTAAAATGCTAAGAAACGCTCTAGCCTTTAAGTCTGTTTGGGCGGTATTAATACTCAATACAAACTTCCCTCCGGAGAAGGTAATGAGTGACCAAAGGGACGCTAAGAGTCTGGCGACCTAGCTAGTCCACTGACAGGGGTCAACTTCTACTCTCAGACATCAGAAATGATCAGTCCTGTGACTCAACGTCAGAAAAGGTAACCTGGTCATTAATGTTTTTAAACGCAGTTATTTAAAAGAATCAGATGTGTACCGGGGATTTCCAGAGATGTGCCCCAAGGTCTGGACCTGAATACTAGGGGAGCAGGACACCACTCTACTGACTCATTCCGGCACCGATGGAATATACTGCTAGGAGCTCCGCCTTTTAGATTTCACCGAGAGAAGTCAGAGAACTCTTTGGTAATCCAGGCCGGGTTTTCACACATGAAGCCGGAAGTAACCGCGAGCCGGAAGTTTCAGAGGCTGCGCTGAGGAAGGGGGGGAGGGGAGCAAGAGAAAAGCAGGGTAGGATGGCTGCTCAAATTCCAATTGTGGCAGCCCCTTCCACTCCAGGGATAGCTCGGAACAGCAAGAAGAGGCCAGCCAGCCCTTCCCACAACGGCAGCAGCGGAGGGGGATACGGCGCCAGCAAGAAGAAAAAAGTATCCAGCTCTGGCTTTGCGCAGGTACTGCCGCACTCGTAGTTTGCGCATGCGCGGGGCTGGGTGGGCGCGAGAACGCATGCGCGGGATCGGAGGGGCCGAACGGCGCGGGGCAGGACGGCGCGTGCGCAGTGCCGGGGGCGGTGCGCTGCTCGCTGAGGTAGTCACTTTCCTTTGGTGTGAAAGTTTCTTTTCCCTTTAGGTTGGACACATGGAGTTTAGTTAAAGAGAGTCACCCGCTTTGTATTGTGAGGGGAGGAGGGAGGTTATTACTGATAGTAGAAGGACTGCCCCTTGCCATCAAGGTGGCTTGTCGAGTGCGGCGCGGGACAGTCAGAAGTTAGTGGCTCCCCTCTGCGGTTCTTCCTACATTGGCTGTCGGAGGTGCCAGGTGCCCTGATGTCGTGCGTGGAGAAAGGCAAAGATGCATTGATATGTATGGTTCCCCACATCCTTAGGAAAGTGCCTTTTGCACCCTCGGTTTTCCTCAAGTGAGTTCCTCTTGAGGTTAGGGGAATTTTTGACTGTAAGCAGTGAGCACAACATATGGCAGAGATTTAAAGTCATATCGGCGATCGAGGCTCTGCAGTTTCCGCAAAGAATTTCAACAGTTTCATTGGGCTAGTGTTTGAGCTGGTTCTGCTCCGTACTCACAGCAGCAAGAGAGCAAAGAGTGGAGTGTTGGTGCTCCTCAGCACATGGTGTGGGAGGTTCGCGCAAAGACTGTTCTAGAGACGGTAACTGCTAGTGCTCCCCAACTTGTTAGCACATCATTGGGGTGAAATTTGCATACGGTAAAACGCACAAATTATGAGTACAAATCACTGATTTAATTGCCGCTCAGATAAGGTAGCATTTTCAAGAGTCCCAGTAGCCTGGCGTGGGTGCAGGCCTGTAATCGCAGCACTCGGGAGGCAGAGGCAGGAGGATCACTGCGCCAGGCCAACTGGAGCTACATAGTGAGTTTCAAGGCCAGCCTGGACTACAGAGCAAGACCTTGTCTTAAAACAAAACAAATAAACTGAGCCGGGCATGGTGGCACATGCCTGCTGTAAAAAAGGTAGAGGCAGGAACAACTCTGTGAGTTCAAGGCCAGCCTGGGCTACATAGTGAGTTCAAGAGCAGCCTAAACTGCACAGTGAAATCCATTCTAAAAAAA
>NW_004955402.1:22167990-22208832 GCF_000276665.1 Chinchilla lanigera | reverse complement strand
AAAAAAAAAAAAAAAAAAAAAAAAAAAAAAAAAAAGACCTAGGAAACCCAGTAAATTACCTGTTGACTCCTTGCGGTTTCTTCTGCCCCTACCAGAGATGACTGCTACTCTGCTATTGTTTTGTTCTCAAACATAATATAAATGGGATTGTATGGAACATATTTTCTTCTGTGGCCTTCTGGGTTCCTTTGGGAAATCATATTTTTGAAAATCATCCTTTACTGAAATGTTGTATAAACAGTTGATGGATATTTGAGTAGCTTACGGGTTTGGGCATTTTGTTTTGTTTTGTTTTGTTTTTTGTTGAGACGGGGTCTCACTATGTAGTGCAGGCTGGCCTTGAACTCCCAGCAATGCTCCTGCCTGAATCACCCCAGTTCTGGGATTACAGGCATGTGCCACCGTGCCTGGTTCAGGTTTTGGCTTCTATACATAAGCTGCTACGAACACTTTTGTTCAAACTAGCTTTGTGTAGATTTATGCCTTCCTTTCTTTTGATTTTTAGTGGAATTGCTGGATCAGAAGATAGACACACACTTAACTAAGAAGCTGTTAAATGATATTTCCCAATATAGTTTCACAATTTTGCATTCTCACCGGCAAAATACAAGAATTCCAGTTCTACATCTTTAAAAAATACTTAGCATTGCCAGTCTTGAGATTTTAGCCATTCTGTTGAATAGCTAGTGGTAACTCAGTGTTTGAGTTATGTTTCTGTGATGGCTGATACCAACCACCTTTTCCTCTGCTATTGGCCATTCCAATATCTATTGTGAACTGCCTGATTATTTCTCTAACTTTCAAAAAATTGAGAAGTATGAGTTTCTCATATATTCTTTTTTTTCTTTCTTTCTTTCTTTCTTTTTTTTTTGTTGTTGAGATAGGGTCTTGCTGTGTAGTTCAGGCTGGCCTTGAACTCATTATATAGCCCCTACTGGCCTCGACCTCACAGCGATCCTCCTCCTTCGACATCATGAGTGCTGGGATTACAGGCATGCACCCCCATGCCTGGTTTATATGCTTGATTGGAGTCCTTTGTCAGATAGATTGTGGGTACTCAGTCCGAGTATGTCCATGATGTGTTTTGATACTCACTTGTGCCAAGATCAAATAACATTAGTACATTTTAGGAGAAATTATTCTTTTGACCCTTTCATTGGCCATGTGGGATAGGATCGCATTGATCTACTCCCATCACAACAAAGCTCCAGCAAGTGACCAAATGACTTCAGGATGCTGGAAATTTCCAATAACCCAATGTGGTAAAAATTTCAATTCTGGTAGCAATTTCAGTTGTGGTGGCCTCAGGACTCTCACTGAGGAGATACTAGACATCCCTTGAGCACCTCTGTTTTAACGGCCCCTTTAGGAGAGGCTGGAAAGAGTGAGGCATTTCCTGGCATAGTGAATTCTTTTGTCTTGCCTCTTCTCTTCCTAGCTAGTGTTTAAGGAGATATAGTAACCAGTTACCCCATTTCCACCCTTAGCATCCCGTGAGGAAGAAACAAAACTTGGCTTCTGTCTGTGGAAATAAATTCTAGATTTTTCTCCTGCTCTGGTTCCCTGATCCGTAGCATATGCAGCTATTAACACAGTACTCTCCCTTGAGAGCTGCCTGGAATTTTCCTGTAGTGACCCTAAGCTGTGCAGCGTTTCTGTTTTTTTCAGTTCAGTTCAAGCAGCAAGAATTTATGGTATAGTACTATATTTCAGTTATGCCCCGAGCAGTTTGCCTAAGACATTTCAAAAGATTATAGCTTGTGCCACACTCTCAGAAATCTCCCAAGAAGAGAGAATGACAGATACATATTGGATTAGTTTTCTATTGTTGCTGTTAATAAACTACTACAATCTTAGTGGCTTAAATAATACACATTTATTAGCACATGTTCTGTAGGTTAGAAGTCCTGGCATAAGATAGACTGTTAGTTCTCTTCTTCATGTATCACAAAACTAAAATCACTAATCAACTGGAATTAGTTAATTAGGCATGGTGGTGCACGCCTTACAGTCCCAGCACTTGGGAGGCTGAGGCAAGAGGATTGCCATGAGTTTGAGGCCAGCCTGAACTGCATAGCAAGATCCTGTCTCAAAAAAAAAAAAAAATAAATAAAAGAATCAACTAGCTGAGTTCTTATCTAAAGGATCTGGGCAAAAATTGTATCTAGGCTCATTCAGATTGTTAACAGAATTCAATTCTCTAGAGATTGTGGGTCCCTATCTCCTTGTATTGCCAGCATTCCTTGTCACATGGTCTCTTCCATCTCCCAGCCAACTATAGAGAATCTCCCTGTGTCCAATCCCTCTCACACATCAAATATCTCTGGCTTCTCTTATCTCTGAGTACTGGATTTAGACTTAAAAGATTTATGTGATTAGAGGAGGCCCACTTGGGTAATCGCCTTTATTTAAAGTCAGCTGATTTAGACCTTAATGATACTGCAAAATCCTTTCACAGCAGTCCTAGATGAATGTTTGTTTGAATGACTGGGAGGTATATGTACGTGGGGGAGATATGCTGGAATTTTGCTATGATCGTATGTATAACATATGAAACAACTGGAATGATAAGGTAATTTCCAACCTTGAGCCAAAGGGGAGCATGGATGCTCCCCCATGTTGGTACCGTATTGTAGCAGGACAGGAAAAGATGACCTTGGGCAGTGATAGTTATAAGGAGGAGAAGGTGGGGAGGCAGAGGGACTTGAGGTTGACTTTGAAGATGGTGGATTTAAATAGAGAAGGTGTTCCAGACTCAGATTTCTGCATGTTAGATTTCCTCTGGTTGCCCAAGGTTTTATCAGCATGAAAGTGAGTGTTTTTATATAAATGATTGTATTTCTTGAGTTAGAAGGATTTTTTTCAGCACCTAAGTTTCCCTGCTTTAATAATTATACCTCTTGGGTTTCTTAATAACAAAATATGTAAAACTTTGATGGGATTTAAAAAATTACAAAGGACATTTACATAAGATGGTATTAGAATATTTTTAGAGTTTATTTAAAATAACTTGATATCCTTAAAAAATAAATAAAATAAAATAAAATAACTTGATATCATGGATTCTTAAGGTGAGTTTTACTTTCCAGAAATGTACATGCAGTTTCTAAAGTAAAATTTAGTGCATACTTAAGTGCCTAGGAGCCCTCAGGATTTGGAGGAAATATTTTTGTTCTAAAAGTACTCAGAGTAAAGCACTGATGGAAGTCACCATAGATCAATCCTAGGATGTGGTTTCAATACAATAATTTTGCTTTATTACTCCATCAAGATCTTTAGTGCAGCAGAAAGTGCTGTTTGTGTCTGCTTATATCCATAAATTCCTTAGAACTGTAATTCTGTTTGGATTTACATTTTCAGGTGTAACTAATGGAGTTATTGGTTAATACCATTATGAAAGTGCTACCTTCCATTCATTCTGGTTATGATACTTTGAAAAGGATTAATATTAAATTGGTGAGTTTGCAGAACAGATAAGTGCTAAGGTGAAAGACAAGGTAAATAATGGTAATTAATATTTCTTGAACATTTACTTTGTGCTAGACACTGTTCTAAGCATTTTCTAAAGACTGTCTCATGGGGCATGATCACACATGACTATAATCCCAGTACTTGGGAGGTTGAGGCAGGACGATTGCTGTGAGTTTGAGGCCAGCCTGGGCTACATAGTGAGTTCAAGTCCAGCCTAAACTACACAGCAAGACCCTGTCTACAAAAAAAACCAAAAAACAAAAGACTGAGTAATTTGCCTGAGGTCACACAGCTAATAAGCAAGAGTTAAGATTCAACCCAAGAAGGCTGTCTAAACTCCACATTCTTTTTGTTTTTAATGGTATCACTCTCTATGTTGGAAGCTGTGATTAGATTTTTGGTATAACCAAATGTGTTGGAGGGAACTGGTTTGTAAGGGAATTTTACTGGCTCCATATAGGGCATTTAAGGCTTTTCAAATGCCTGTCCTAGTTATTAAATGTTTCTGAGAAACCTAATTGACTTATAGACTGACCATTACTTAATAAACTTTTGACTTGTGATGGCTAATAAATAGTTAGCAAAGTACCTGATGCTGAGAGGCAGTAGTTGCTTCTTTGGAAGAGTAATGCACACGGCAGACACGAGGGCCACAGAGATGATGAGTAATCGGAGGCCACCAGAGAGTGCCAGACTGATTTGATTTGCCCACGTAAAAAGTAATCATTCTGACCTAACTTTCAAAAGAAGTCATGGTGGAGTCAGACGTGGTGGTGCACACCTTTAGTCCCAGCTCTCTAGAAGGCTGAGGCAGGAGGATTGAAAGTTCAAGTTCAAATTCAAGGGCAATTTAGTGACTTAAATAAAATATAATAAAAAAGACTGGGAATTGTAGCATAGTGTGAAGGTCCTGAGCTTAATCACCAGTACCACCACCACCACCAAAAGAGTAATCTTGCTCATGTTATTCTTTCTACAGGTAGATATAACATTGTTTACCTGTTTTTTACTTAACATCATTTTAGGAACCTTGTTCTGTGTTGGTAGTCTTCTCAATTAGATTTTACAAAGTCTAAGAAGCTTTTTAGGAATAATTACTTCATTATATTCCAAGGATTTAGGTGCTCTTATTTATTCCAGCTTTTTTGGGAAAGGGTGTTTGTATTTTGCGGCGGGGGGCAAGGGGGTTGTTTGTTTGTTTTTTTGAGACAGGGTCTCACTATGTAGTTCGGGCTGTTCCTGAACTCACTAGTTATCCCAGGCTGGCCTCTAACTTGCAATGATCCTCTTGCCTCTGCCTCCCAAATGCTGGGATTACAGGTGTGTGCCACCATGCCTGGCTTTTTGCCAGTTTAAGTAACCCTCCTATCTCTAGTTTTAAACTAGAGCCAACTTTTAGACAGATATAGCTGGTGTTTAATTTTTCAGGGACAAGACAAAAGACATTTGCTTCCTTGCTTTGTAACCACAGACAGAAGGCCTAAGTTATCCTGAAGTCTGAGTCTGAGTCATGCAAGCTGCTGTCTGGAGAGACTACACCATTTATTTGTGCTCTACAGTTGACCAGATAGACGGAGACCCCAGGCTTGCTGACTCCAGTCTGTTGGCTACGGGCATGTGCTTCTTTAATAGCAGGCCAGGCCGGGTGTGGTGATGCCTGCAATCTCAGGCTGAGGTAGGCAGATTGCTAGTTCTGGGCCAACCTGGGCAACTTATCAAGACCCTGTGTCACCATGAAAAAATAGAAAGGGCTGGGCATGTAGCTTAGTGCTCCCTGGTACCACCAAAATCACAGCCTTAGTCTAGGCGTTACTTCCTCTCCTCTCCTTAGGGCATTCATGACTTGAGGCCGAACAGTTCATCTCGTAAAAGTCTCTTAGTGTTAATAATGCTTTCGTAATATGGAAACTATACATCATTTTAAATTTTATTTCATTGCATATGAGCTTTATAACTTGACCTTCCCTTTGACTAAGGGTTTCTCCCTTTCATCCTGTCATTAGGAGACAGGAGTCACAGCTGGACTGAAGCCGAAGGGAAGGGAGGACCAAGGTGGAGTCACAGGAGTGTGGGAGTGGGGTTGAGGAGGAAAGATGGAAAGAAAACCCGTTCTGGGCCTTGTGCAGGAGTGTATCTGATTTGAGAAGCAAGAGCCCTCCATTCAGACAGGAGCCTTTCGAGGAGTCAGGGTGGTTTCTCTTCTGGGGTCTCTTGACTTCCCTGGGTGCCTGGCCTGCTGGAAAGAGCAGAGCAGAGGGTGGTGTGAGCTCTTCAGCTTGGAGATCTATTTAAAACAAAACCCATGCTCCTGTGCGTCATTTTCATCCCCTTCTCGACTCTTTAGCTGACTGCCTGGCACGGCTGACTTCTGGCTCTCTCTCTGCTTGCCATCCTCCCCTTGCTGTCAGCAGCTGTGTCTGGTGTGCGCCTCTCCCCTGGCAGAACTTCCAGATTATTCAGCCAGTGCTGACTTGCTGCGGTACCACTTTTCATAGTGGCCTCTGAGAAGCTCACTTGCCTGAATCTCAGTCAGAGACCGCCGTCTGACACTGTTCTCCCTGGGGCCTAGGGACAAAACAGCTGCGTCAGTAGAATCCCCAGCATCCCTTTCTTTTCACCGGTACTCAACACCTTTGTGCTTCCACAGTAACAATCACGGGAGAGAAATAAACAGAAAGGGAGAAGTGCAGTCTTACAGCATTTTAGAGTAGAAACAAAAGCTAACTGTACTCCCTGAAGATGGGGCCCTAGGACCTGAGCGCACTCCGGGGGTGTACCTGTCATCACTGTCCCAGGCCTTGAGGCTTGGATTTTATTTTCCTTTAGAACCTTCTTGTTGCTTCTGTAGCACTGTACTTTGTTTCTGCCAGATTGCAGCAGTGTTGTATCAGTAGTCATATTCTTTGTGGAAACTCAGACAACAAAGATGAAGTGTCTCTGGTCCCAGGAAATCTCGTCCACATTCAGCCTGTTTTCCCTGGATTAAACTTTGGATTTTCTCTAGCTGACTGTTTTTTCCTTTTCTACTATGATGCCCACTTCATATTAGAGTTCTTAGAGTTGTGATATATTCTACCCACCCGACCACCACCCAGTGACCCTGGCCTCTGAAGGAAGAATGAAGCTGGCATCTGAATGATGTTGTAGTGGTAATTTGTGGGCATTGATCTGTTTCCTGCTGGGTGGTCTTCTGGTGCACTCTTACGGTTAGGCTCCTTGGGAGAATGGTCTCTGTCTTAGTTACTTTTCTGTCATTGCTGAGACAAAATATCTGACACCCAAAGTTAAAGGGGAAAAGATTTACTTAGCTCACAGTTCGAGGAGGTTTCAGTTTGTAATTAGCTGGCATGGCTCAGGGGCAATCATTCATGGTGGAAGACAGCAAAAGCAACAGGAGAGGAAGACAGAAACAAGCCTCTTTCTGTCCCTTTTTATCCAGAATGCTGAGATTAGGGTGGTTCCAGTCCAATCAGTGGACTGATGAAGCAATCACCCACCTTTAATCCAAGCACTCTTAATCCCAGCGTTGAACCATGAATCACTCACAAACTGTAGATTCAGCCATCTCTGAAAAAGCCTCATCGAAAAGTACGTAAAGTTTTGGGAGGGGGTATCTAGACACAAACCATAACAGTGTCCTTCCTTCTCACACTGGCAAATCTTCTCAGACCTGCTCCTCGTGCCCCTTTTGGTCAGTGGCCTGGTCTGTCTTCTTTGCACCTGGACTACTACCTCTTAAAAGAACAGTTCCAGTGTAAGCACGGGTTTTATATGATGACAGGAAAGACTGTGGATTGAAGGAGGCTGACGGGGGAGGCCGCACAGACGGAGGTGGCCGTGTGGTCAGAGGAGTGGTAACACAGGTTCTAGATTTTTTGCTAGAGCCCAGGCCTATGTGGTGACATCCTGCAGAGGAGCCTGGGACCGTGTTTGACAAGCCCTTTCCAAGAACAGTTGCAGCACAGTTAATGCCCCCCACCATAGATCCCATGGCAGGGATGGGGGAGTGCACATGTGTACACCAGACACACAATCTCCTTGTAAAATTAAACGTACATTCACCTAATAATGTCATCACTCTGCTCCTGGGTGTTCACCCAAGAGAAATAAAAACACATCACGGCAGCTTTATTTAGCTGTACCCTGAAAACAAATGAAGTATTCATCAACAGGAAAATGGGTGACTTGTAGCATATAAATATAGTAGAACTCGACTCCACTGAATAGTAGGAAAATACAGTGAAACAAACTACTGATGGATGTAACAACGTTGATATATCTTTACACTGAGCTAAAGAAGGTAAAGACTGCATGATGTCAGATTCTATTTATATGAGGTTCTAGAACAGACAGATGGGGTAGAAATCAACGCAGTGGCTGCCCCTGTGGCCTGAACATATTGACCAAGAAGGGGCATGAGCGAACTCTCCGGGAACTCTGGTGGATTGTTCTGTATCTTGGTCAGAGATTTGGATTCCAGTAGTGGAAACATTTACTATATATAAATTGTATCTCAGTGTTTTAAAAAGTAGCCTGGGAAGATTAGAACTGTATTAGGAATCAGAAGTTACTTCTTATTTTGGCCTGCTTCTTTGGGAGTGTTAACTTAAAAGTTTTTAAAGCATCTCAGCCTGCTTGTCAGGGCACTCTCTGCAGCCAGCTGACCTGTGGCCCTCTAGCTTCCTCTCCGTTTTCCTTTCTCAGAATGCCCTTGTCCTGTTGTGCCCTTCACATTCCAGCGGCAACCTGCGTTCTCTGGCTGACTAGAGCTTCAGGACCAGATCTTTTGGCCTTAATTTTTAAGGCATGGTTAACAAGATCAGCAGGAGTAGGGATGGTGTGGTGTGATGGAAATGGGTTAGAATCGTTCTGACCTGGGCCTGAATTTAAGGCCAAGTACTTTGTGGCCTTGAACCTATCACCTTGAGTCTCTGTTTTCCTTTTATAAGGTGGGGACAACAGCACCTTCTTTGTAGGAGCTTTGAGGATTAAATGAGCCAGCTCATGTAGGAGAGCCATCCCTGAGCACAGCACAAGGGGCACCCGGGAACCGTGGCAGCCAGGAGCCATGGCAGCTGGGAACCGTGGCAGCCGGGAACCGTGGCAGCCGTGGCCCTGCCTGTCTCTTCTGGCCACTCTTCAGAGCAGTGGCTCCTCAGCTGGCAGAGCCTCATCTGGGACCTGCTACCTGCTGCAACTTTGGCCTCATGGTCTTCCCTTGCATGTCCTGTTTTTTTAAGAGCCGAAGTGGGGAATCCAGAAGTTGACCTCAAACTATTCTTACTGTTTTAAGGGTGTCAGCATGGAAACCATGAGTGAGAATAAAGTGGTGTCCTCTGAGTTTAGCACAGGACCTGTGGAAAAAGCTGCCAAACCTTTGCCATTTAAGGATCCCAACTTTGTGGTAAGCATCTAAAGTATTCTATAAATAAAAGAAGCAAACACTTTGTCCTCTGAGTATGCTGGGACTGAGGCTGTGGTGGCTCTGGTGACCTCTTCTCCCTCTGTTCAAGTTGCCACCTTCTCCCAAGAGCTGTGTTGGGAAGGAGGGGACAGGAGAAGAAAATCCCTTCTTGCTCATTTCCCAAGGTCCATACTCCGAGGACTGGTGCCCTTTGTGGAACTTATGAAAGGATAGTGTTTTGAGGGTGGGTCATTTCCACAGTGATTGTTCTCCTTCCCTTTGTATTGGCTTTATGTAAGTTTAGATGAGGCTTGAAATATTTAAGAGTGCTTCTTATTAGTTTTCTTAAGTAAATCTGAATTATGGTGCTGTGAAGTAGAAACAGGATACTTTTCCTTTGACTTTTTTTTTTGTCTTTTTGAGGCAGGGTTTCCCTATGCAGTTCAGACTGGCCTTGAGCTCACTTTGTAGCCCAAGCTGGCCTTGAACTCTCAATGATCCTGCTGCCTCCCAAGTACTGGGATTACAGGCAGGCACCACCATGCCCAGCCTCCCTTTCATTTTTGAAGGATATAATAAATTATCATGATTCAGATTATGCGATGAAAAACTTATTTTTTTTATGAATGAGTTTTGGAAGTACAGGGTTAACCAGTGTCTGCAAATATTTTGTAGTCTTCTCCATTTTATTATATAATCTTCATAGCACAAAAATGAAGAAAAACAGATTTCCAGAAGGCTTGCCATGCCATGATTGAAACTCACTTGAGTTCTTGTGGATCATTAGTAATTTACTAGGGAGAGACTTGCCCTCAGAAGGGATTTAGAGCTGCAGTCATGAGGTTAAATCTAACTTTGTAGTAAATTTATTTTAAAATGATGAAGTTACAAGAGAATTCTACAAAGTTAGATCTAATAAAGGATTTAATTTTCTCTGAGCACGTGAAATAGCCTTTCATTTCTATTCCATCACCACTAACACATGGATTTTGACAGTCCAAAGCCGCCTTTTTAAAAAAACAAAAAACAAAGATTAAAAGTGTACAGTGAAATACTTTTTTTAAAAAGGTCTCGGGTACATATCATGGCTGATAGAATGAGCAGTCCGTAACAGGATTAAGTGTAAATGTCAGATTCTCAAATGGTAGTATCTATTGATTTTTGTTTCTTCTAATCCATGTTTTTAATTTGAGCACTCTGGCCATGGTGGTGCAGTAGCTGGCAAGAAGAACAGAACCTGGAAGAACCTGAAACAGATTCTCGCTGCTGAAAGGGCATTGCCTTGGCAACTGAACGATCCTAACTGTGAGCTGTTTAGAGCCTTCCCTTGTTTATAATGCTTAGACTAGTAACTTTCTCATAACAAACCTACGTAATTTTATTGGGTTCATATTATTGTAGGAAAGAAGTTTTCAGCCTGAAAATTTTATAGTGGGCTCAATCAAGGGATATTAGGTGTTTATTTCCTCTTAACCATTATCTGTGTTAACTCTGTTTGCGTCGTCATGGGTGTGTGATTTTTAGTGTCACTGAAATTTCATTCAGGAGAAACAGGTTCTGATATGCTCATATTGATGGTTTTATTAGAAAAACTTCTTATTCAAAAACCTGTTCTTGGGCTGAGGATATAGCTCAGTGGCATAAGCACCTGCCTGGCAAATGTAAGGTCCTGAGTTCAATTCCCAGTTTAAAAAAAAAAAAAGCCAATTCTTAAAATTTCATTCCAGAAACCAAGTAGCCCAAGTCTAATGCCAGATTTATGAGGGCTTCCCGTGACCAGCTGAAAGGCCAGTGCTTTTGCTTTCTGGCCAGTACCTTTCAGAGTAAACATTTTCTGATTCAGGATGTCTAAATCTATCTACAACACTGTTAGGTGTTCTGTTCAACGTCACTGGGGAGTACAGGTTCAAAGATCCCTGCCCTGCTGTGCATCTTTCACGGAGGTGACTCAGATGGGTGTCACGTAAGTTAGTCAGTCAATAGGGTGTGGATGTGCAGGAGTCTGAGTGCTCAGATCCAGTCGTTGGGTTGTTTGGCGTTTCGTCACCATCAACCCATGCAGCCTAAAACTGTAAAAGTAGCTTGTGGGCAGATGCGCTTTCCGGCAGTTTGCTAGAATAGAGTCCCTGGTGACAGGGCAGGGCTAGATCCAGAGCTAGCACTTGGTCTATGACATACTGTACTATTTCTCTAAGACTCCTCATTTACTTCTCTGGTTAACCCACAGGGAATTCTATGAGTAAATAAGCAAAGAGGAACATTTCAGGAATATTATCAAATGTTATTTTAGAAAGAAAGAAAAGGAGTTAGAATGTCTTAAGGCTAGTTTAGTCATCTTTTTTCTCTTTTTCACAGACTTCAGTATTGATGCCCCTCCATCCTTTAAACCAGCTAAGAAGTATTCTGATGTTTCAGGCCTCCTTGTGAGTACAATTACCTCTCTATATATTAAACATTAAACTGAAAAGGTGTCTGTCTAGTTAGTGTTCAATATCAACCACCATTGATTCTGCCTGGAACCTGTATTCTGTGACGGTAAAGGGTTTGTGCAAGGCATTTATGTTGCAACCTGTGTCGGCAGCTGGAAGGATGATTGCTCCAGAAAACAGGAGACTTGAATTTTACTTCTTGAGAAAAACAGTTATTTCATTTTTCATTGCTGAAGTTTTCAAAACCTGCATTTTAGATGATTGATTGTACTTTAAAAAAATATTTAGGGTTGGGGGTATAGCCCAATAGAAGAGCACCTGCTTCATATGCTTGAGGCCTTGAGTTTGATCCCCACCACTGCAAACAAAAACAAAAACCTTTACATGTCTGCACAGGGGCACTACAACAAGGACAGTCACTTTCAGAACCCCCTTTCCAAATGAAATAGTTTATAGAATCTGGATATCTGAAAGAGCTGAGTCTGCTCCCCACTGTGGCCCTATGTGAATATGGCCCACACCCACCAAAGTGACCCCTCAAATGCTTCTGGGGAACACAGTTTGGGAACCACCAGCAAAGCCAAAAGAGTAGGAGCTGGGCAATTTGCTGAAGCTCTGGAGCCAGAGAACCCTATTTCCTTATTTGCGAAACGTAGTGCAGGTACAGAACCTGTGAAGATTATCTCCACTTCTCCTTTTTAATCCTTTCTTCATCTCCAATAAATTTGGAAGGTGGAACTTTTCTGACAGCTGTAGAAATGAAGCAGCCACTTATTAAACTCACATACATATCCTTTAAATGTGTGAGTTCATGAAAATGTATGACTTCCACTTCTGTAACAAATGGACCAAATTAATTACTTATCTCATACAAAGGAGAATCGCCTCCTCTGTCATTACATAATATCCTAGTCCTTTTCATTGTTCTGAAGTCTACTTTAATATAACAACATGCTATGATTTGGGTATGGTTTGTTCTCCAAAGGTTCATATATTATGAGCTTGGTCCCCAGTGTGTGAATATTGATGCAGCCTTTAAGAATTGGGGCTAAACAAAGGCAATTCGATCATGGAGGCTTCTCCTCGTGGATGATTAATTCCATCTCTCAGAAGTGGAAGAGGTCTGGGTCTGGTCTCAGGGATGCATTAGTTCCTGCAAGAGAGTGTTGTTCTGAGAACAGTAAGCCTAATCTCTTGCACGTGTGCCCCTTCTACACTTGGGCAGTTCCCTCACCACCACTCCGTGATGCCGCTACCCTGGCCCCGTGCTGCCTGGACCCTGTAGCCGCCAAGATCTTGAGCTCGTTTCTTTATAAAGTGCCAGGATTTTTTTGCTCGTTTGTTTTTTGTTTTGGTGTTTTTGAGGCAGAGTCTCAATATTATGAATGTTTACCCTTTCTTTGCAATGTATGTATTTAAATAATCTGAGTCTGTTTTCAAATATCATAATATATTTTCAGTTGCAGTCTTTCATCTTTTGCGGTCATGCAATTTACTTATACATGTGTTAGAAATGTAAAATATGTTGCTATTAATGTTTGCTTTAGTTATTTTTTAAAGAAATAAAAATAAAGAAAGAATGTTTCTTTTGCTTTCATTTGTTCTATTTCCAACTTTCTTCACTTCATTGTGGGCATCTGATTTTCAGCCTAATACCATATTTGTTTCTGCCAAAATGACCTCATTTAGTATTCTTATAATCTGCCAGCAACAAATTCTTTAATTTTTGTTTAGATAAAGAAAGATTTTGTTTCTCCTTCATCTTTGAACAATATTTTCAGTGGGTACAGAAGGCTTTGTTGACAGTTTTTTTCTTTTGTCCCCTTCTTCCTGTCTAAATGTCATCCTTTCACTGCTGTGGTTTCTGATGAAAAGCCTATATAATTCCTGCTTTTCTTCCTCTCTAATGTTTCTCTTCGATTTGACTGCTGTTAGGATTTTCTCTTTACTTTTTGTTTTTAGCAGTTTGAAGATGACCATGTCTAAGTAACATGTTTCTGGTATTTTCCTGCTTGATATTCTCAGAGCTTTTTGTACCTGAGGTTTAGTATCTGTCATGAGTTTTAGAAAACTGTTACTTTGTGAAATATTTCTTTTGCCTTGTCTCTCTCTCTTCTTCTAAGATTCCAAATATGTGCTTGTTAATCCATTTGATAGAGCCCTAATCATTCTTGAATGCTCTGTTCTGTTTTATTTTGATTTTTTTAAACTTTTATTTCTTGTCAGTCCCATTTGAGTGATTCTTTATTTTTATTTATTTTTTGAGACAGAGTCTTGCTATGTAGTACAGGCTGGCCTTCCAGTTGAGTAATTTCTATTAATGTGTCTTCAAGTTATTTCCTCACTGCACTGTGTCAGAGAGCCCATCAGAAGCATTCTTAACCTGTTACTATTTTAATTTCTAGCTTCTTTATTTGATTCTTACAATTGCCATGTCCCTGGTGAAATACTTTCTAGTTTTACCTATTGTCTTTCCCTTAACTCATTTAACATATAAGGTATAGTTATTTTAAATGTTCTGTCTGATGGCTTAAAAATCTGTCATACCTAACTCTTTTTTTATTTTTTATTTTTATTTTAAAGAGACAAAAGTAAAACAAAATTTCAAAACAAGATAATAGGAGGGTAACGATGGTTAATACATTGCGTGTTGTTATCTGTAGTTACTCAGAGTACAAGATATAAGCATTTGATTGCCCAAACAATATTAGCACAAACCTTTCTTTTCAATGAACTAAGAGATGTTTTTAATTCTTCTGGGAAGATACCCAGCAGGGGAATAGCTGGGTCAAATGGGACCTCCAATCCTAGTTTTTTGTGGAATCTCCACACTGATTTCCAATATGTAGATAGAGATACAGATATAGATACAGATACAGGTATAGATAGATATATATATTCTTCAAAAATGTATAATAGCTGCTTTAAAAGTGCTTCTTTATTATCTCCAGCATTTGGTTCATCTTGGCCAGTTTCTGTTGGCTGCTTTTTTCTTAATGGGGCACATTTTCCTATTTCTTTTCATAGCTACTAGTTTTTTTTATTATGTACTCAACATTGTGGATGTTACATGGTACAAACTCTAGATTTTTGTTATCTTTTTTTGAAGAATATTGATTTTTTTTTGTTCCCCTGCAGGTAGCTCAGTTACTTACTAATCACCTTAAGGAGATATAGGATTAATTTGGATTAATTATCTTAGGACAGGTCTATGGAAAGAAAGCTCAAGTTCTTGAAATTCCTTTAACTGAATTGCACTTAACTTGTAAGCTCTTTATTCTTTGGTGCTTTTTTTTTTTTTTTTTTTTTTTTTTGGTACTAGGGGTTGAATCCTGAGCCTTCACCCTGAGTTACCCCCAGACCTTTTTTATTTTGAGTCATGGTCCCATTAAGTTGCCCAGGCGGGGCTCACCCTTGCGATTCTCCTTTTAGCCTCCTTAAGTGCTGGGTTTACAGGCGTGCACCACTATGTACAGCTTCCTCTGCTAATATTATGGCTGTTTAGTATCAGGTTTATTTTGATGGGACTGGAATAGGCCTTACTCAGAGCATGACTTTTATACCTAAGTTGTAGCCTTTCTGTTTTCTTAGCTGGAGGCCTGGAATGTTGTAGAAATCTCTATCCTGGAGGGGCTGGAACTTCAGTGACTTCCAGCACTGCGCAACCTCTCAAATCTGTGTTCCTTTTTTACCATTTTCCAGTAAGATTTATGCAATCCTGCCTTGAGCATGCATCGCCTAGCCCATGGTAACGGGCTCTCAGGGAATCCCAAGAAGACTTTTACTCCCTTCTAGTGCAGCACCTCATCTTCCTGTGCCCAGCTTTGCAGATTTCATCTGTTTCACGAGACCCACAATCTGGTCTGTCCCTCCAAGCTCAGTGGATCTACTGTGTTCTGCTTGAGTGCCAGCTCCCTGCCCCATGGTCAGACATTATGTGGCAAAGAGATTGGGGTAATCCAGCTCTATTTTGTAAATGTCTCTTTTCATACTCATTGCACTTGTGCTGTCGCTTGTAGATTGCCTGAAAATAGTTGCCTCATGTATTTGACCCATTTTAATAGTTGTTTTGTTTATGGCAGGAAAACTAGTCTGGCATCTGCTGTTTTGTTATGACCCAAAGTGGAAATCTCTCTGTGTGTTGTTTTGAGCTTTGATTTATGGGCAGATATGGAGCCTAGCCCATCAAATGCTGGCTTCATCCTCTCCATTACAGTCTGCTGGTGCCTTGGTTTTCACTTGTTAGGAAGTGAATTAGTGTTGAAAGACACTATTGCAGGCCTCTTTATGCTGTCAGCAGGGGGCTTGCCGTGGTACACATTACCTAAAACCTCTTGCCCTACTGAGTGTGAGAATTAAATTCTGAACATACAAAGAACTCCACCAGGAGGATCATCACAAGTTTGAGGCCAGCCTGAGTTACATAGTGATTTCAAGGCTGGCCTGAACTGCATGATGAGATCTGTCTCCCTCTCTCCCCTGAAAAAAACATAGAGTGCAGAATGAACTTCACACAGAGATACTTGTGAGATGCTATAGTAGCAAAATGTTCAAAACAATGTAAAGGTCTATTGCTGGGGATATTTTCATACTATTCTCTGAGCTAAATGCACAATTAACAACTTGGATAAAGTTCTAAGATATGTTGTTGACAGAAAGATGCAATGCAGTATAAACAGTGTGGTACCATTACACACACACACACACACACACACACACACACACACCCATTCTCTCTCTCTCTCTCTCTCTCTCTCTCTCTCTGCCAGAGCAGTTAGCTTGTGTAATTTCTCTGTGGTGTTTATATGTGTGAGGATTTAAATTTTAAAAGTCTAGAAGGTTGCCCACATAATAGTGGTTTCCTCAGAACCAAGCAAAGGTCTTTTAGGTGCAAGGTAGTGACAAAAGGAGACTTTCAAATTATTTGTAATGTTGCAAACATTTTTAGAGGTGAACATGATTCATTTGTTACTCATACCATTTAAAGTTATGTAGTTAAGAAGTAAAGCCCAGCTTTCTATGGAAAGTGTTAGGGCTCTAGGTGAAGTGGGAACTGTGAACCCTGCAGCAACGAGGCCTAAAGCTATTTGCTGATTGCCCTGTAGGGAGGTGACCTTTGTTTCATCTAGGTTTAAGTGACAGAATCCAGAAGACAGTAGGGATTGTAGAATTAGGGTTTTTATTTCTTCAACTCCAGAATAATATGTGGCACCCTTCTGTTCAAAATCCTGGGCGCTGGCTCCTGGGTCAGGTCCAATTGGTTCCAGTCTTTGGATTTTTTTTGGTGCTACAGGATCTCAGTATCCCGCACTGTTTATTCAGCAGCCTCTTGGCAGTGAGATCTGGACTTGGGCTGGCCGGCTCAGCACAGTTCAGTGGTGGGAGTGAGGCAGCCACAGAGCACGGCCAGGCGGCAGCTGGTTCATATATGCGGTCCAGATTACCCGAGCCAGATGCGATGCCCGTACCCAGCTCGAAACTTCCGGGCAGCTTCCCTGCCGCTTAGTTATTCCAGCTGCCTCACAGCCTGTGTCCTCCCTCAGAAGAGCCGTGTCACTGATTTTCTTAATTAAGCCTTCCCTTATCTTTAATGACAGATTAAAGGAAATGTGGTACAGAAAAGTAATACCCAGACCAAGCCAAAGGATCAAAGTTTTATTTTATGGTGAGCTCTAAATAATCTTAGCCTTTTAGGAATAAGTCCCATTTTCCTGAATACGTTTGGGAGATGCCCAGCAGCAGGATAGAAACTTTTAAGAGCATGAGAAACCTATGACTCAGTTCTCTCCGGCTTGTTGCCTCTTCTCTTTCAACAAACCACAGAATTACTGAGAATCGAGGTGCACATAGATGACAGCAGTGGAACGGACAAGCCACACTTGAGTAATTGAACATTATCTGTCTAGACTTTAATGGTGTCTTTTATAATTTTTTAAAAGGAGTTTAAAATTACTCACTGGTGTGTGTTTTTTGTTTTGTTTTTTTTTTTTTTTCAAATTCTACAGATGTCATGTGCTTTGAGATACAGAGTAGGTCAATTTTTTTTTTTTTTCTATTTCACATATGGAAAAAACAAGAGACCAAAAGAGAATTTTGATATGTCTGGGAAACAAATTCTCTTCTCTGTGGTGGTCTTGACCATCTCTTCATTTGTTCATGCGTGCATTCTTGCATTCATTTGTTGCAGGAATGCTTGCCTGAAGGCTCCTGTGCACTGTACAGTGACCTAGCGGCTGCTGAACAGTGGTGACGAAAGCACAGCCCTGTCTTGTGGGGATTCATAGCCTAAAATTTAGAGTCACTGACTTTCAGAACAACAAAGATGAGCAGTACACAGGAGGTGGTGCTGCAGGAGTGGAGGGTGGATCCTGACCCCAGTGATTGCACAGATAAGGCTTCTCTGAAGGTGTGGCTTTCAGGCTCAGGTCTGATAGAGGAGCAAGTAATTGCTGAACACTGAGAGTTGAGGTCCCCACCAAGGAGAATGTGGATGGGCCTGGCAGGAAGGAATGACTTAAAGGCCAAGGTGATCAGAACTGGAGAGTGGGAATGTGTGGCTAAGAAGGAAAGAAGTCCAGGGCTTAAGGAACCACACTGAGGACTTGGGATTTTGTCCCACAAGCAGAGAGGAGCCATGTGGAGAAGTTTCATGCTGAGGAATGACATGATCAGTATTATGAGTGGCAAAATGACCCTGACTGCAGTTACAGAATGGCAGGCGCTTCCAGTGTAATGCAGGCTGACCCGGGAGCTGTGGAAGAGACAAAGCATGCATGACCTGGAGAGGAGTGCATGAGGGTAGATGGGCTGCAGCAGGGGGATGCCCAGCATGCACTGGGGCATCTGCTGCCCGGAGGAACACAGCCTGGACTGTTTGTTGGAGGCGGGTGGGAGTCCGAAGGCAGGCAGGGATGACCATCATGAATTCCTTCTTGGACTTGGTGCCGGCAGCTGTTGAGGCACCAGAAAGAAGAGTCCTTGAGTCTGATGTGGTTCTTCCTCCAGTCTGTACCCTGAAGTATTTCTCAAGTCTTAGAAATTTAGCAAATCTTTGCCAAAGTGAGCAATTTAGTGTTTGTGGTGACAGTAAAACGTAATGAACATATTTCACTTCCAGTAAAATAGAAGAAAAATTTTACACTTGTGATTCAATTAAAATATCACTACCAATAACAAGTTTCTGTCGCTCCCTGTGCCTGTTTCTGACGCAGGCGAACTACACAGACCCACAGAGCAAGCTGCGGTTCAGCACCATCGAAGAGTTTTCCTATATTCGGAGGCTGCCCTCCGACGTCATCACTGGCTACCTGGCCCTCAGGAAGGCCACCAGCATTGTTCCCTGAGCCTGAGGAATGGAGACAAAGTGGAAACTGCTTCAAAGGCAGACTTTGGACTCATGATTTTGTTTCATGGAAACAAACTCATTCTGCTGTCAATCTGAAAATGTCAGTGCTGTGCCTTGGAAAGAATGTTTGGCTTTAACTTGAGTTTTTTCTGTGTTTTTCCTCCAAGTGTGATATTTCCTGTTGAATTAAATTATACTTCAGTTATTGCCGCAAATAAAATTGTTTGACAAGAAAATACAATAACATTGTGCTTTTTATTCAACCCGAGAAAGTCCCCAAATTTTCATTTCCAACTTGTGAACTCTTGTCTAAAATTTAAAGACTTCCATGAATTCCTACAGGTCTGGATTATTCTTGATCCCAGTGGCTATTTTCAAGAGTGGGTTAGTCTTTCCCTTGGATCAGAATGCTTGGAAGAGGTCCAAATTGGGAACGGAGAAGAAAGAGCTGAGCAACTCATCCTGTGCCTCAGCCTGTCCCCATCTTTGGAAATGTGGGAGCCCACACTGGCACTCTGTCTGAAAAGGGGTCTCGTGTTGGTACAGAATTATTACGGTTAAAATATGAAGTATCTCATGTACTGGAAGTGTGGCCCCTGACATGGTTGAGATCTAAAATGTCCCCCCAGTTCTTGTGTATTCAGTGATGGGGCCTTTGAAAGGTGATTGAATCGTGATCCCTTGAGGAGTTAGTTCATACGCTGTGAGGAGGTGGGGCCTGGTTGGAGGGACAGTCGCTGTCCTTTGTGTGCCTTTAGAGCTTGCATCTCTCTACCTGCCTCCGCCCTTCTCACACTGCTTCCTGGCTGCCATGAGGTAAGCAGCATTCCTCTGCCATGCCCTTCCACTAGGCTGTGTCTTCGTTGGAGCCAAGGAAACACAGACAGAATCCTCTGAAAACCAGGAGCCAAAATAAAACTCACCTCCTTTCATTCGCACTGTCAGGGATTTTGGCCCAGTGACAGGAAAGTGACTAGCCCACTTTCCAATACGGCCTGTTTTGGACCATGAGGGCTCTAACCACCAGTAAACTAATCCATTGGTAGATTCATAACCTGATGTCGTTATTGGAAGGTGAGGGAAACTCAGGAGGTGAGGCCTGGTTGAAGGGATCAGGTCATAGGAGCAGGCCCTTGGGGACTGTATCTTGCCTTGGCTCTTCCTGTCGGTCTGTGTCTGTCTTCTCTTCCCCTCTCTTCTTTCTCTGCCTCTTGTCTGCCAAGGTGAGCTACTTCGCTCTACCATCTGCTCCCGCCATGCTGTTCTGCCTCATCACGGGTCCAGAAGCAATGGAATCAACTGACCATAGACAAGCCTCTGAACCAGTGTCTCTCCTGCAGCCCTCCCCAGGCTTTAAGAAAAAACAAAGCCAAGTCAGCTGGGAAAGCAGCCTGCTGGCTGACGGCGGCTTCCCAAAACCTAGGGTCCCTTCTCCAAGTGCAGCAGCGTCTTCCTAACCACAGGTCATGACAGCAGGAGGGCATTGTGTAGTTTCTTCTTTTCCCACGGAAGGAACCTGGGGTGGTGGCTAGGGAGATGGGGGAAGCTTTCCTAAGCCTGCAGTCACCGAGGCACTGGAGCCTCTGGTGCCAGGGTTCTCAAACCTGACTGAGCATCAGGGTCACCTGAGGGCTTGTCACAGATTAGGTGCCTGTTCCCAAGTGTGTAATGCAGTAGGTGGTTTGGAGCTAGGCCTGAGAACCTGCATTTCTAACACGGAATACTGTGAGGTTTACTGCTGGTGAGACTGAAGTTCTCTGAAAGACCAGAGGCTGCTGCTCGGCTCCATCCTGGCCCCTGCACTTCCTGCCAACTTGCATCCTAGGAAAACCCCCAGCTTCCCTTTCAGTAGAAACAAGAAGAAAATGAGCCAAGGTCCCTTCCTGCTTCACTTCCATCTTTCATTATGTGGAGGAAACTTGGAGGAGGGCCACATTTTCCCACAAAGACCCCCAAGATGGGCATTGCCAACACTGACGCTGGGTTCCACCTCAGACCTGCCTATTCAGAGATTAAGAGAAGCCGTGCCTTGCACGTGCCCTTCAGGGACAGCCATCAGGCTCCTGCTTCCACAGCCCTCTCAGAGATTCTGGGCATGCGTTCTGTGAACTCTCAGAGTCACCAGGGATATGCTAACACAGGCTGCTGGGCTACACCTGGGACTTCTGACTGACCCAGGGAGTGGGGCCAGGATCTGTCTGACAGGCATCCCAGTGTGAGTGTGGTGCACACAGCAGTGGGAGGGCCGCTCCCTTCCCTAGGCGGAAGGCAAGCTCGTGGGCTGGACACCTTGCTCCCTATGCTCCAGGCAAGAACTACACAGCCGGACCCTGTGTGGGGGAAAAAGAAAGAAAGAAACCAAGGGAAAGTGGTTTTAGTTAGTAACAAATTAATTATGAACATGAAGCAAACTTGAAACGTATAGTTCCTCCATTTTTATTTCATTAAAACTCTGAATGACAAAAAAAAAATCTATCTTCTAGCCAGGCATGATAGCGAATGCCTGTAATCCCAGTACCCCGGGTGGCTGAGGCAGGACTGAAAGTCTGAGGCCAGCCTGAGCAACTAGCAACTTACTGAGATGCTGTCTCAATAAAAATAAAAAAGGGCTGACGATGTAGCTCAGTGTGCAGGCCCTGAGTGCAATGCTCCCTACCTCCCCCACCACACACATACATGCTGTCATAAATAGACACACGTGCACAAGTCAGCTACTACATTTTGGTATGATGGCAATTTCATATGCTGATTATAGAGACTCACCTATATTCATTTTTCAAGCCAGGTGTGGTGGCACAGGCCTATAATCCCAGCTCTTAGGAGGCCAAGGAAGGAGGATCATTGCAAGTTTGAGGCCAGCCTGGGCTATCTAGTGAGTTCAAGACCAGCCTGAACTACACTACATAGCAAGACTGTGCCTCAAAAACAAACAAACTCACTGGAGCTTGGTGGCACACACCTATAATTCCAGCCGTTGGGAGGCAGAGGCAGAAAGATCACTGCAAGTTTAAGGATAGCCTGGGCTACATAATGAGTTCAAGGCCACCCTGGAATACATAGACCCGGTCTCCAAAAGCCAAAGAACCAAAAAAACAAAAACAAAAACTCAGAGATTCTGATTTGGTTGGGCTGAGCCTGGGCATAGTATATTTATACTCTTTTAATGCTTTCAGTTTATAGCCAGTGTTGAGGACCTATGCTCTAACTACAAAGAGAACATCTCACGTAGGATACATTTCCTATTGCCAGATCAACCAGCTTTCCTTGGGCTCTGGACAATTTGAGAGAGGCTTCAGTGTGTATGTGTGTGTATGTTAGTCCAATTTTCATTACTTTAATAGAATACCTGAGGCAAGCTAATTTTATAAACAGAAGAGATTTCTTTAGATCACTGTCCTGGAGATTTAAGGGCATTGCACTGGCATTGCTTCAGCTCTGCTAAAGGACCTCTTGGCTGTGTCACGTCACAGCAGGAACACATGAGAAAGAAGAGATCACATCACATAAACAGGAAGCAAGAAATAGACAGTGACTGGGGTTGCTCAGTCCCTCCCACGGTCATGCCACCAGGCCAAAAGACATCTCACTAAGCCTCATCCCTTAAAGGTCCTGTCTTCCAATATCACTACCCTGAAGACCAAGGTCCCAGTGCCTGAAACACTGGGGCACAAATAATGCTTAAACAATAGCAGTGTGTGTATAGAGCTACTTTTCTACGGCATCCCACACTAGAGTCAGGAACATGAATATCATTGCAGGCTCCTCCCTCTTCATCTTTGCACCCCTGCACACACTCATTCAGCCCCAAGTGTCTGCTCCTCATCTCTGATATTAACCTCTTCCTCTTCTACTTGAGCCTGCTCTAGCCTGACTTCAGGAGCGTCCCACCTGCTCGGACACTTCCAGTGTCCTCCTGCCTGTGCTTTGTCACACTGACCCCAACCCTCTGCTTCCCACTGGTATCAGATCACCTTTCAGCAACTTGAATGACTTGAATGACTTTGCCCATCGTAGCGTGTCTACTGGTGATTTGTCTCTGATGCCTGGTCAATTCTGGCATTGGCCTCTAGGATCCAAAAGATAAACTCAACCCTTACAAGGAAAAACTAGCTGAATTTGAGAAGTCAGATTTTCTTCTTAAATCCACACTAAAATCCAATATGCTTTGAGTGGAGTTTGACTCTTTCCTAATATTTGGTAAGTGTCTTTATTGTAAGAGAGGAAAGAAATCTAGGACTGGGGAGGAAAGAAATGCTGGGGATTGGACCCAAGGCCTTCACACTGAGCTACAACCCTAACCCTTTTTATTTTTTATTTTGAGAGAGGGTCTACACTGTCCAATCCAGACTTGAACTTATCATTATCCTGCCTCAGCTTCCTATAGTGCTGGGATTACAGGTGTGCACCACTGTCTAGATTTTGAATGTGTGTTGTAATTGATTTGGAACCTGATGGAGGTTTTCCAATTTTTTGATGACAAATCGCTCTTTTCTGAATCCATGGCTCTTGGGAAAAGACATAAGAAATTTGATACTGTTCCCACTGGTGACATCTGTGAGTTGGGAGTGTTTGTTGAAACTTAGTAAAAATGAAAGATAAGGAAGGAAACTGATGGAGTGTGGAACTTGAACCATCATCAAACAGGACAGACACCTTGGGGAGAGATCACAAACGGTGTCTTGTTACAAATGCACGAACAATTAGTGCTATTTAAAATAATGTTCTATCTATCTTTATTTGGAGCCTGATTCCAACAAAAAATTTGAAATATTTTTGAGACAATTGGAAATTTGATATATTTTGATATTGGATGATATTTAGGAATTCTTACGAATACTTTTTGTGATGATGGTATTGTAATGTTGAAAGAAAGGGTTCATATTTTTAGAGGCATTTGCTGAAATATTTATGGGTGGAATGATACAGTATCTGGGATCTGTTTTAGGATAACGTGGGAGAGAGGAAGTGGATGGGAGTAGTGTTGAAACAAGACTGGCCATGAGTCAATTATTGTTAAAGTTGAGTGCTGAGTACATGAAGGTTTGTTATACTATTCTTTTCTTGTAAGTTTGTTCATATCTCCACAATTAAAAACTTTTTAAAGAATATGATGTCTTATTACTAAAAGTTATGATGAAATTGATGATTTTCATTGGCTTGAACTGGCTCGTGGATGCTGATAGTTTGAGAAGTGCTGCCTGAATGTTATGAGACCTTGAATACAGGAAATATTCAATTCTTAATGCATCTCACAAAAAGGGTAAGAGCAAAAAGCCACAAGGCTGGCAAAATTATCACTTAGGTGTTTTTAATAGAGGTTTTTGTTGTGTGTTTCACTGTCCTGGGGACCTGGGGGTAGGGGAGTCTTTCCTGTATGTAAGTAGGCTGTGGAGAAACCAAACCCATCAGTTTTGAATTTCTCCTGGGGCACCAATAAATCATACAAGAGGGGGTTCAGGGTGTGTTAGAATGACTGACTATCGTTAGAGAAGATAGCGATTGATCAAATTCCTGATAGATTCTGGACCCAGAAAAGATTGACAGTGAGTGGACCCAAATCCTTAGATCTCTGTTTCTCTAGACACCAAAGCAAGGAATTTGGAGGAATTATATAAATGTATGCCTTTGCAGAATCATTTTCAAAGTCTGGTATTATCTTTGAAGGGAGCTTTTGTTTGGAAAGCCCAGAAACTCTCATCTTTAGCTAGCAATTTCCTCCCCACTTGTTATTAGGGGCGATATCAGTCACCAAGGCCTTGGCTGGATCTCTGTAAAAAGCCCTTCCAGTATTCCACATTGGAAACCCACAGGCCCCACCCTCTCACATTCATGCTGAAAATACGGGGAAGGAAATTAGATCTTCAAAGAACTAAGCATATGACTAAGTTGTTGGGGGTCAAGAGACTGCTTTCACTAACTTTCAGTTGGGTTTATGCTTTTGTGCCTGTAATGAGCTGCACTGAAAGCAAGCTGGGGACACAGCCTTATGAAAATGCCTATTGCATCTGTTGCAGAAGAATCCCCCGACGCCCCCCACTGCTCTGCTGGGTGAGCTTTCTTCTTCAGCACCCACATCTGGAGCCTGATTGCCTGGATTTAAATCTTATTTCCACAGTTGACTAAGTCTATAGTTTGGAGCAAGTTACTCTCTTACTCTTCAATTTTTATTTCCTTCTCTGTAAAATGAGCATAATTATAACATCCACCACACATGATTGTCAGGATCAAATGAGAAAATGTCAGCAGAGCATTCAGCTCATTCTTTTCCAGTGTGGACAGTGATCACCCACCGCCCTTTGGTCTATGCGTTAGAAAGGCAAATCTCATCAATATGTAATACAACCACCATTGTTAATTCCCTACCACTTTGTTTGTAACTCTGTATTGTCTGTATTGTGCTTGTGATATGTTGTAAAATGTTGTATGTCTGTTAATGTTTCCCTCCTTTTATCCTTAAAATAAAAAAAAAAAAAGAAAGGCAAATCTCTTTCTGACTTGCACCTTCTGCCCTATTTTTCTCATTTCTTTGGCTCCTAGGGACCTTCGATCTAAATGTGGAGCCCACTTAGAGTAATTAAACTACACCATACGATAGACATTTCCATGTATCTTTCTTTATCTCCTACCAATCATTTTCCATATCTTCTTTATTGTTTATTTTGGATATTTATCCTGGCCTTATTCTGTGTATTTTAATAAGCCAGCTCAACTCTTTTATGGGGTAAAGAAGGAGTAAACAACTAGTGAAATAAACAAATGATCTGTGATTGAGGCCAGGAGAGACGGGGCATCAGAGTTGTGGGAGGATAGCTGATGGGGTAGGTGGTGGATGAGCTCCGGCGTAATAAAGGAGTTAGAGGAGGCACTTGTAGAAACCACTTGCTGGTCTGCTAAAAAATCATTACATCTTTATGGCTTTTTTTGATATTTTTTATGTATGTTACCACTGTTTCCCAATGATAACAAGGCAGAAAGCCCTTAAACAGAAAGAGTGCTGGTTATTTACTTGCTGTGTGGCACGGTTGGATAGGGGAAATGGGGATCCTTTTCACTGAAAACACAGGAGTGCTGGACCCACCTGGTTTTCTTCCATGACTCAGTGGCCTTTGTACACTGGTACTTTTGTTCCAACTAAAGACAAAGGCTTTCCTGGGAAGAGTCAGTGTTTTCCTGGCGTACAGGATGCTGACTGCTGACAGGTGCACAGCGTGCACCAAGCACACCACTCTCCTCCCCTTGGGATCAGGAAGATGAGTCACATCCAGCAGCCGTTGGAGCTCGGAGCTTCATATCGTTCCATGAGGCCATGGCCTGTGCGTTTTGTGGTGTGGAACAGTGCAAGGGCTTTTGCAGAGATCCAGCCAAGGCTTTGGTGACTGATATCTCCCCAGCAACAAGTGGAGAGGAAATTGCTAACTAGAGATAAAGATGAGAGGTTCTGTTCTGTTCAAAGGAAAAGTTCCTTCAAAGACAATACCGGACTTTGAAAATGATGCCGCAAAGGTATATATTTGTACAGTTTCTCCAAGCTTCCTGCTTGACTGTCAGGGAGGTTTTGTAGCAGGATGAGCAACCTGAGGATTTGTGCCCTCTGGGTTACCAGTCTCTGAAATTTGATTCTAACATTTCTTTGATTATGGATCAGCAGAAGGCCAACACTTTTGGCTCACCCTGAAAGGCAAACAGGCTACAGAGGCCAAGAAGAAAGGCAAGATGGGATCCCATAGGGATGGGTTACATAAGTAGGGATTTGGGTGCAGGCTGGGTCTCAGAGAGCAAAGGCAAGAGCATCGCCAGACCCTCTCTCAGAGAAGAGGGAACGAGATAAAACCATTTCTGAGGCTCACATCGAGGCTCGTCTTGCATTTGTAAGCTTTTTATTTATTTTCCTTCCTTCCCTTCTCTATCTAAATAATGAACAGAAAAATTTAAAACCCACTACACAAGTCCGATTTAGCTATGAAAACACAGATATGGAGGTATGTGGCTCATCAAACAACAACAAAATCACAAAACCAGACAAACCCTTCCGTGGCTTAAAGCATCCCCCAAGTTCACATGTTGAAAACTTAATCCCCAATACAGCAGTGTGGGGAGATGTTGTCTTGAAGAGGTTGATTAGGTCTGAAAGACTCTGTGTCACCAATGGACTCCTGCTTAGTGAAGGACTGGGTTAGTTACTGTGGGAGTAGGTTTCTGCTAAAAAAGATCTGTTTGGCCTCTACCCCTGTCTGTCTCGTGTGTGCTCACTTGCTCCTCAATAGCACAAGGACCATGCTAGTCTCATGTCCTTGGACTTCCCAGCCTCCAGAGGCCTGGCTCTAACAAACTTCCATTGTTTATAATTTATTCAATATGTGGTATTCCTTATAGCAGTAGAAAACAAATGAACACAAACATCATTTTTGCAGTTAAAAAAAAATCTGTAAGAAAGGATGTGCAGGGTGTGACAGTACATACATGTAATCCCAGCACTTGGGAGGCTGAGGCAGGAGAGTCACTACAAGTGTAAGACCAGCCTGGGCTACAAAGTGACCTCAAGGCCAGCCTGAACTGCATAGTGAGACCCTGTCTCAAAAAGAGAAAGAAAGAAAGAAAGAAAGAAAGAAAGAAAGAAAGAAAGAAAGAAAGAAAGAAAGAAAAAAGAAAGAGGACACAGGTCCTCTCTGCGCTGCTCTGTGTTGGGGCACTCTGGCCTTTTCCAATACCACAGTGGCTGCCCCTAGAACACAGAGTACCCAACATACTTTCCCATCTCATGCTCACAACTCTGCCAAGTAGGTAGGTGTAGTGGCATGCTCACTTTATACCTATGCTACCTGAAGTTCAAGGGCAAAACTGCACAGCTAGTAGGAGCAGGCAGGGCTGTGAGCCAAATCCCTATGTCCATGTGTAGGACTCCTCAACCTCTGCTTCCTCCAGTAGGAGAAAGTTGGCTTGGAGCTACCTGAGCTGAGCAAGATGGAGCAAAGAAACTCTGTTCTTGTGTTCCTGAGAACATTACTGTACAAATGCATCATTCCATGTCATGTTCTGTGGTCATTAATTTTTGTGTCAAATTGGTTAGGACATGGTATCCAAGTTTGGTCAAACTTGTCTGGATATTAATGTGAAGGTACTGTTTAGATGAGATGAACATTTAAACCAGTAGAGTTAAAGAAATGTATCCCACATAATATGGACAGGCCTTACCCAATCTATCGATAACCGTCTCAGTTACTTTACTGTCATTGCTGGGACAAAATACCTGACACCCAAAATTAAGGAAGGCAAGGTTTATTTAGCTCACAGTTTGTGAGGTTTCAGTCCATACTTGGCTGGCTCCAAGGCAGAGCAGCACACAGCAGAGGGCAACAGTTCATAGAGGCAGAAAAACAGCAAAAGCAACAAGAGCAAAAGGAAGAGTGGCAGAAGGCAAGCCTCTTTCCCTTCGTTACATTGTGTGCAAATTACCTGCCCCAGGGCGGGTGTAGCACTCACACCCATGAATCAATCATAACTCTAGAAGCCTGCCTCACGACTGCATGAGGCTTTGGGGGGTCACATCCAGACACAAGTCATAATGATAGCCTTAAGAGGAAAAGACTTAAGGCCTCAAAGAAGAGGAGGGAATTCTGCCTTTATGCTGTCTTCACACTCGAATCTTTCCTGCGTCTCCAATTTACCTACCTACACCTAGCCATCTGTAGATTATTCCTTAAGATAACTCTCTTTCTCTGTCCACACACACACACACACACACACACACACACACACACACACACACTTCTGGTTCTGGGTCGGTTTCTCCAGAGAACCCTGATCAATACACTGTCTTTGAAGGGAAGATTGGGCTTAATTTCACCTACTTTTCATTGGTATTACAATGCTCCAAAGTGGGCCTTGTATATCTCATATTTCATAAATTTGTGAGTGAAAACCAACGCAACAGCAAGATGAAAACTGTTCGTTGGCTTTGCCAAATGTGATATTTATTTAAACTATTGTTTTGTTTCCTTGTAAGTCATTGGACTTAATGGAAAAGAACAGAAATTGTTTTGATGAACTTGGGGGAAGAGGATTGGGAGCAATAGGTGGTGGGGTTCTTTCCATTTGTGACTCATTGTTATTCCAGAAACTCTAGTTTTTATTTTGTCTTTTGAGTCAGTGTAAGAAGGGGTGAGAGGGCCAAGGGAAAGCTCTAGGCAGAGTTCTATTCCCCTACACAGTGCCTTCCAATGATATAAGGGTGACATGGGATCTCTAAATAATCCAAATATTAAAAGGAAAATATAACTCTCAACCTGCTAAATGTCTGATATTGCAAGTTCATGTTCTCTAAAATTGAAGAATGAATTCTAGGGACAACAAAGGTTAAAAGTAGGAAGTATTTATTGAGAGAAAGAAAGCTTCTGTCTAAGAGAGAAGGATCCTGAGTGGGTGACCACCCTGGGCAATCTGCTTCTCAAGGGTGGTTTATAGAGCAAAGAAACTCTGTTCTTGTGTTCCTGAGAACATTACTGTACAAATGCATCATGAGGCAGGTGTAAGGAGGGGCAAAATCAGAGTTAACTAATAGGATTACAAATATACAGTCACTTAGGTAATATTGATCCAGTGGGAAATCACAAGGTGGGATAAAACTATGGTCAACCAATAAGAACATGAGTACAGTCACTTAGGTAATATTAAATGGGGGTCAAATGAGGAAGCAAGTCACAAAACAAGCACACATGGGATGAACAAGGGCTTTCCTGGAAAGGGTGGGTTAAGGAGGTTTTGGTTCTCCACTCAATATGATTGGTTCCTATTTAGAATACCAGTCACTGGTGTTCATTCCTAGCGAAGTTTGTAGGTATAGTCATTTCTTTTTGTCCTGAAGCCTGATTTTCATTGAATGTGTCTCCAGCCACAATTATAATATATTCTTACCTTCTGCATTGACTCTCAAGGGCCCAGCCCTGTCTGATTGCCTATAATATTCCTAAATAACTTAGCTATCTATACTGACATGAAGGTCCTTCTCTGGAGAGAAGCCCAATCTCTTCCTGTCCTTAGCCACAAATACCACATACAGGCTCTTTGTGCGAGCCAGTTCTTAAGGATTTCCTCAGCATTCTCCAAGGCAGGCACTACTACTCTCATTCTAATCTGAAGGAAACTGAAGCCCAGGGATGTTGACCATCTGCCCAAGGCCTGGGATGTTGACACGGGAGAAGCTTGCCCAAACCTTGTGGTCCAAGCCTGTCCTGAGGCTGCTGGGAATGGGAGGAGTGTCAGGAGGGTGTGTCTTGGCTTCCCTGGGATCGCCATGACTGAGCTGCATCCTGGATGTGGAAGAGTGCTCCTTAATAACCGTTAAAGTTTCTGGCTTTATGTTGTTCTTAAATGCACTGTGTCCAACATAATGCCAGATTTCCCGCGATGTGGCAAGTACACTCCCTGTCCTCTGACTCTGAGAGTACTCTCTTATCCCTTAGCACTTGATGGAGATAGTATTATTTGTAGAACTTCCACTAATAGCTCAACAGCCACTTCCTCCAGCAAGCTTCCCTGTCCCCTCTCTGTCTCTGCCTCCCTTCAGTGGAGGCCCTGTCAGCTCTCCACTCCTTACTGTTGCCCTGCTCACCAGGCTGAGCCAGGAGGGCAGGGAACTTGATTCTGCAGAGCCTGAACATGGTAGAACTCCATAAATATTCTTGACCAAGTTATGGAGCGCAGTTAATAGCAATGTGACAGTGTAAGTTAGTAGTAAGTGTTTTAATTGGGAAGAATAACTAGAAATTGCTAATCATCTTGAATGACACACAATAGATACTAAATGTTTATAGAATAATGGGTGGCTCTTCAAATTCAGAATAATGGAGGGAATATTTTGATAATAAACACCCCCAAACTAAGATGTGCTCTGTGGATGCTAGGCAGTTCCACTGTCATTTCTGTGTAAAAATGCCAATGATCAGGGAGGGAATGTTTTTAATTTTAAGTTTTCTTTTGCCACAAATTTTCTAAAACCATTGGTATTCCTTGTTGCTTATCTAGAATCTAGTAATTAGCACAAAATTTAGCCTTAAACTATGTGTGATACATGTTTGAAATTTGAAATTCAATGACATGATTCTAGGAGTTCTATCATTTATTTAAGATAAATAAATCTACCTGGTCTCATCAAGTTCAAAATCATTTGATTTAGATAACTGGCATCATTGCAATTATTTTTATTCATCCATCTCCTCATGTGGAGAGTAAAGAGAAGTCTTCTGCTGAAGGAGAGCTATAAAGATAAGGAGATAAGACATTGATACGAATGTAGTGTAAGGAATATGAGGTGAAGCAGAGACAACTGGACAGGCTTTTGTGAAAGCAGTAAGGCATATGGTTTAATATCTAGGTGCAGGCAGACAGAGGGTGATAAGGCCATCTGTGGGGAACAAAGAGAAGTGGGCCTTTTTTATAGGGATTGAAAGAGGGCAAAGGACATTAGATGGGAGGATGTTAATAAACATCTGTAGCCAAAGTTCTCTGGCAGTCTTGCACGTCAGTGGGTAAAATCTTTGAGGCATCCGGTATAAATTTTCATATGTCTCTCAATGTCCAGGGACCTGCAAGATTCCTCATCCTATCTTATCTCCTTTACAACATCCTGTGTTTGCCAAGGACAGCCTCGGTGCTGAGCTGAATCCTTGCTGAGAACAATGCCTCTGCTGGCAAACAGGTTGGGTACTGGGAGGGTCATGTCCGATTCCAGCCTTACATTCTCATCTTTTTGTTACTTAAACATAAAGGAAAAAGAAGAAGAAAGAAAAAAAATGGGTGCCAGTTCTCATGGCTGCTTTGTCTATGGTACATGGGCCTAGAGGGTAACCTAGTGGGAAGGAAAATCTTGGGGAGCTGCTTTCAGATGCAGGGAGGAGAAGAGCAACAGCTGCCAATTTGTGATTATTTGGATGCAGTTTTGTATAAACTGGGATAGGAGTCTGAAAAGACAGGGCCCAAACGGGAGAAGGAGGGTTATACAGATCGTAGGTCCTGTTAAGGGAAAGAGCCATGAGGACCACCCCAGACATTAGTCCCAGAGTCAGACATATGCTCATTTGTGACGCCCTTTCAGTAAGCATTTTAGCTGCATCTCTACTATGTCCAATTGATTTGTGTAAAAACAACACTCTATTCTTAGGAAGATACATAGGCCACCTTTTTGAGCTATTAAGAGGTCAAAGCCTCTTTGGTTTTATAGAGTTACTGATGCCAGAGAGTCAGTTTGGGATTGTAGCCTGACAGTGGTCTCAGCTAGCTCTTTAAGGTCTTGAGGTAGGCCCTGAGACAAGAAGTAGTAGTATGAGAGAGGTTGTCAGGCCAGCTATTCCTGTTCCCATTGCAGCAGTGATTCGCAGGCCAACAAGGAGAGGAATTAACTGAATAATCCTTGGTTTTCAAACCTGGGCCCTTTACTATGACAGGCAGACTGATTTCCCAGGGCTATGTCTATAGTTGGGGTAAGACATACCAGTGTTCAGGTCCCCATCCAGTTGGCAGGAAGGCATAGGTAGGTGGAGGTCCTGCAGAGGAAGAAATCACCTTGGGTAGACAAAATTAATTATGAATGCCAAAAAGATATTTAAATTTTCTGTCTCCACTATTCCAAACATTCAATATGCCCAACAGACCAGCACCCATAAGAGATTGAAAAGGCCCTCAGATTTGAGGAATCTGAGGAGCAGCTGCAGTTTGGTTTTTCCAGTGGAGGAAAAACCTCTCAGTGTCTACCACCAGTCACGCAGAGGAATGATTGAAAGTGAGCAGTCAGAGTGGGCAGAAGTCTGAGCGCAGGCATTGCATGGATGCGTACCTGTGCATGGGAGATGCGGCCATCGCAGAAATCAGAGTGTTTGCTAGGCAACGGGGCAGTGACAATCCAGGAAGGGGCTGAGAAGCAAATGGGTTGACTAAATGGGTGTTTTGGGTTGTTTGGTGTTTAACATGACCAGTGGAGGCACAAGATTAACGTGAAATTACACTGGTGGGGAGAAATGTGTCTGAGCAGTGACCTGGAAGACATATTGCGCTGGATGCAATGGGGGCTTGAAAAGTTAGGTCAGAGTTAGTGGTTACTTAGCCATTGATAGGCTTATTTAAGTCATAAGGAGAGAGACTTGTCAGGAAAGTCTGTAAAAGCTGGGCTGTTCAGGCTGGTCATTACCCCTTTTAATAGCATCAGCGAGGGGAAAACCCCAAGGAGAAAAGGAGTGCCACGTTTCCCAGAAGCCAGTATGTGTAATGGAGACCCCTCTTGTATGTGGGGATGGTAAAGGAGATTTGTGCTGGCCCATACCTGTGGTGGAACGGCTGTGGCCTCTTTAGGGACAGCAGACGTGGAAACGCAGAGCCAACAGTCCTCAGCCAGGGAGGGGTTAGACTGGTGGAGTAAGGAGTGGGTAAGCTGGACTGTCCTGTACAGATAGGTGGACACTGGTGGAGAGGCTGGTGGGAGAGCTTGTGTAGGGGACAGAAGGACTGTACTGGCTAGTTCGACTGTGTACAGAGGAAGTGATTCCGTCCTGGAGGCAGGAAGCAACCGAGTTGTAGCAATAGCAGAATGGAGAGTAGGACCACAGTAAGAGACATAGTAAAATCAGGGGATGTCTGAGGTCTGCCTTATCTGTCATGGACCTCCCTATTAATCATCAAACAGGAGGAGGGAGCTAATAAAGGAAAATACTGAGAAATTACACAGTGTACCCTCGTAAAGGAGATCTTTTATCCAGGTATAGAAAGACTGGGGAGTGGAACCCTGAGGGTGAAACCAGGTCAAATCAGCATAAACCAATCCAACAAAATAGATGAAATGACAGGATGTACAGTGGCAGGGTATTTAGGTGTTTTCTGGGATTTTGGTCAGCCTGTGGGATGTAAGCGAGATTACTTTCGACTTCATGAAAGGGAGAGGTCAGGCGAATTGTCTGTGGAGGTTCTTCCAACCAGACACCTATTGGAGCTATAGATAACTCGGAAAGGTCCCTTCCAGTTTGCCTGCAGGGATGGGGGGTTTAAATCTTTCATCAAAACCAGTTTGTTAACCAGGCTGTCATCATGTGGGTGATGTCAGGAGAAGGTGGGAGGTTAGAAGCACATTGCATTTCCTTTCAGACCTGTTGTAAAACTGGCAGATAATCTCCAGTAGGGCCTGTCTCTGAGCTGAAGTTTGGCCCGAGCAGGAAGGTGTGCCCCTATAAAAGTTTGAACAAACTGTATCCGGTAGGATCTGGGGGAATAGAGTTTACTCTTAAAAGAGCAATTGGGAGAAGAGAGACCTCAGTCTTGGTGAAGCTGGAGTACAAAGTTTAGTAAGATGGGCGTTAAGTAAACTTTCTACTTTACTTCACTTTTCCTTTGTACTTTACCCAAGGACTGAAGTCACAGGGAGTATGTTAATTTCACTGGATCCTTAATGTTTTAGACACTTCCTGGGTAATTTGACTGATAAAAGCTGGGCCATTATCTGATTGAATGGAAATGGGGGGGGCAAATTGGGGGATTATTTCAGTTAAGAGAGACTTGCTGACTGCTGAGGCTTTTCTAAACTGGTAGCAAAAGCTTCTACCTGCCTGGTGAAGGTGTTGACCCAGACTGAAAGATTTCTTAACTTTCATACCTGTGGCGTGTGGGTGAAGTTAATCTGCCAGTCCTGAGATGGAGAGAAGCCTCGCATCGGAGTGTGGGGAAAGGAGGGGGCCTCAGGGAACCCCGAGGCATAGTTACCTGGCAGACAGGGCACTGGGCTGTAATAGTCTTAAGGAGGATCTTCCAGAAAGGAAGGCAGATAAGAGGCTCAAGTAAATGGGCTAGGTGTTTGTAACCTACATCCAAATTATCGCGAAGAGATGACAGGATAGTGTGGGCTTGGGAGCTGGGGAGGAGGATCTTCCTTGATCTGGAGGACCCCTGGGCCAGATTCTCATCTTTTGTCTGGGTCTCCCTAATCCTGTCATAACTGACTGCCCCATGCGCTGCCTTTCGGAGCCTTTCAACCAAGCAAGTGACCATAGAGTTATGGCTCCTTCGAGCAAGGTATTGTCCATGCTCATCTAGCTGAGTAAAGTCCCAGTTTGGGTTGGCCGGAGAAAGGGAGATGGCCACAGCTCCCTCCTGAAGGTTAGCCTCAGGGTGCCTGCACTGATCTGCAGTGGCTTGAGCTAAAGCCCAAACACATTCCTGTTCCTTGGGCAAGAGAGTAGAAGATATTTAGGTTGTCCCATGTGAGACAGTGAGACTGTGAAAGGTACTGAAATTCCTGGATATTTGGTGGTGTTAGTAAGAAAGGAACCCAGAAGCGGACTAATCTGAGATGAATCAGACAGGGAGAAGGGAACATGAACCCGAACAATTCCTTCGACTCCTGTCACCTCCCAAAGTAGAAATTGGGGAGCAGGAGTTGAGAAAGTGCCATCAAACTGCAAACCAGATGGAGCATGGGGTGGAGTCGGAATGTAAGGAGGAGGTCTAGATTCATAGGGAAGCTTGGGATTGACAGATAGGGCAAGTTTTGGATCAGCCAGAGGCTCTTCCGGAGGGAATGACTCAGCTCAGTGGCACCGATATGGCCTGAAGCTCCATGTGGGAAGTTGTTCAGCTGGGGGAGGGGGCAGGAAGCTGCCAAGGAAAAGCGATATCAGCAGGGTCCTTGGTCAGGGAAGAATCTGCACAGGACGGAAGTGGAGGGGATGTGGACAGAAGGGAAAGGAGAAGAACTGGGGAGGGATCGCATGAAGAACACAAAGTGGGAATACTTTGGAGTGTAAGGAGAGTGTGAACAGAAGCCACTTCAGACCACTTCTTTAGCTTACAGCAGTAATATCAAACATTACCGAAATATCAAACATGCCATGGGCAGGCCACTGAGATTTATTGTCCAGCTTGTAGTGTGGCCACTCTGTGTTACAGAAAAAAATAAACCATTTGGGTTTCAGGTCAGGAGAGAAACAGAGAGGTCTGAGGTTCCGGGGAGATAGGCAGAGGGGATGAGTTGGGAACTGAGGATGGACGTTCTTTGTTAGAGTACAGAGAGAAGTGTGGGAGAGCAGCTGAGTCTCCCGGTGGACATCTCTAGCTGGGACCCAAAGCTGTGGAAGTGAGCAACTGAGCAAGGCAAGTGTCTTTGCAAAGGGTCAGATGCTAAAGGGAAGCAGCCTTCCCAGGACTGCTTTTCAAGACCGGTACGGGAGTTTAAAAAGCACGGAAAGCAGGGTGAGCCTCTCTCTAACTTTATAGGGGAAAATAAAAGGTGGGCAAGAGGGAAGAAAGAGGAGGGGGGAGATGGGGTTACCCAGTCTGAAAGACCTAGCGAGATCTAGCATGGCAGAAGTGGCAGGAGTGGCAGGAGATGTGGGCAAGGTGTGAGGGACCCATGTCACTGAGTGGTCTCAGCCAAGGGAAAGGAGGCTTGGGACAGGACTTGAGATCCCATGGAGAGAAAACTTTTCCTCAGTCTCCCATGCTTTGCAAGGAACTTGAGACAAAGCAGAGACCACTTGACAGGCTTTTGTGAAAGCAATAGGCATATGGTTTAAAACCTGGGTGCAGGCAAACAGAGGGCAATAAGGCTGTATGTGGGAAAAAAAGAGAAAGGGACCTTTTTTGTAAGGATTGAAAGAGGGCAAGGCAAATTAGGCAGGAAGATGTTAATAAATATTTGTGCTCAAAATTCTCTGGCAGTCTTACATGTCAGTGGGCAAAGTTCTTGAGGGTCTGGTATAAATTTTCAGGTGTCTCCAGATGTCTGGGGATACCTTGTTCTTTCTTCTCTCTTTTACGACATCCTGTGTTTGCTAAGGACAGCCTCGTTGCTGACGTGTGTTCCCACTGAGACCAATGCCTCTGCTGGCAAGCAGGTTGGGTGCTGGGAGGATCATGTCTGATTCGAGCCTTACATGGAGAAGATCAGAGGCCACGAAAGAGGTGGCTGAGAGTGTGTCTGGACTCTAGTGGATAGGCTGGACTGGAGATTCAAGTGATGCTTGAATAGTCGAGAAAAACCTGATAAGAAGAAATGTTGGGGATTGGAGAAGCTAGATTTTAGAAAAGGATGCAGAAAAAGGCAAGGGGTAATTTAAGAATGGAAAGATTTCCTTGGACAATACATAGTCATTCCAGGTGTTCAATACAAATAAATCTGTAGTATTTGTGGTGACTGACAGACAAACAAAAGATGTAGTGAACAGTGATCTGGTCCTTAGGCCAAGCTGGAGGGAAGGCAGTCCAAGGCCTGGAGCAGTGACTCAGGCTGGAGGATGTGGCTCAGGCTGCCTGCAGCTGCGATGAGGAGGACAGGATGGGGCACTGCAGAGGACATCCTGGAGCAGCCTGGGGACTTTCCATGCAAGAGCACAGCCCAAGGAACTCTGGCCTGCATGCCAAGTACAGTTCTTGAGTGTGCACATAAGGAGAAGACTGGAAATGTTCTCGCTCTCTCACTGACTCACAGTACAGTTTGGGAAGGTGGCCCAAATGAAGTCCACCAGTTGCACAGGCAGCCTCATTGCAGTTGACTCCTACCTTCTATGGCCCATAAGCTGTGCAAAACCCTTTCCCAGGATACCCTTGGATGTGTCCAAGCCATGCAGCTTGTAACCTCTGCATTCAACTCTCAGGCTTGTTAATCCTTAATAGGCTTCTTAATCCTCAGTGTGTTCATGTCTTAATGTGTTTAGGATGCTTCCTTAAATGGGTACCATTTTAAACATAGCTTCTTCCCCTAAGCAAACTCCCATATTTATAAGTGACTTCCACCTGAGTCACACCACCACTCATGGGATACCAGGGCTTCTTTGCCCTTTTCAGTATCTACTCAGCAGAGACCAAATGGATCCCAGTGCCAGGAGACAGTCTCGCTGCTTGGAGGCAATCACCTTCATTCAGCAAGATAGACCACAGTGGCTTCCCGGGAGGCACATGTCTCTCCTGGTCGAGTTTCTCCAGTTTTTCCATTTCTGAACCTGGAGTACAAGATGCTCTCTTCAGTCTCTGGCACAAAAAATGGGAACCAGGGTCTGACACATTCTTTGGGGAACTCTTTGCTGCCCCCTAGAAGTCAAATATCACCCTACTCCCACCCCCACTGAAAATTGATGACATTTGCCTTTGTCAGAGCATGACAAAGGCACTTCACCTGTGTGGTCTTCTTCCTACCCTACAGGGGCATTAGGCAAAAGCTAAGGAAATTTGAATAAACTATGGATTTTAATTAAAAATAATATACTTGTACCAGTATTGGTTCATTGATTCTAACAAATGTACCATACTGATGTTAAGATGTTAATATGGAAAACTGGGTTTTGGGACTATAGAAATTCTGTGTAGTGTTTCTGCAACTTTTCTGTAAATCTAAAACTGTTCTTAAATTAAAAACTTGTTCAAAATAATAAAGAGTGAAAAGCCATTGTACAGCTCCCAAATCAGCAGCAGCTTCTCTGTCAGATATCATGAAAAAATGTCTTGTTTATAAATCCTACATGTTACCTTTAAAACTATAATCATGGTAAAGTATCAAGCAGTTACCAATAAGAGCTCATCCACTTTTGCTTCTTTGTTACTATTTTAAATGTCTATTATATAATCCATCAGAACTAGTATTAATAAGTATTATAAAATTCTGGTTTGATTTATTTCTGACTCAGAAGACAATGTGTTAATTGGTAGGACTTGAAAAAAAGAAATTGTTGTAAAAATTGTTTTTACCTTAAGAAACAGTATTATTTACCGAACTTTTCTTTGTAGAATTTTTGGAAATGACTCAGAATACTCACTCTACCACATTCTACTCAGGAGATATTGTAAGAATGAAGCGGTAACATCCAGTGACAGCCAGGTGTGACAATCTCCCAAGCAGCTTCCTATCTCATAGTGCATATGCAAAGTCTACCCCATCCTTTCCTGCAGTAACTTGGGAGTTTATAAATATATATTATTTTTACTGATCATGTGTTCCTGTACTGCTGTTTCTTCATGGATAGAGGAAGGATTTAGGTAAGGGAAGATGTTACCGAGGAGAAATTGGGAAAAGAATTTTTCTTGTTTTCAATGGAAATATCTCAACTAAGACATTAGGGTCTTGACTTGCCTATTTGTGGCATATAACACCTCAAGAGATGGTTCAAAGCCAGGTGTGGTGGTGCACATCTGTAATCTCAGCACCCAGAAGGTTGAGGCAGGAGGATCACTGTGAATTTGAGGCCAGCCTGGTCTACATAAATGAGTTCAAGGCCAGCCTGCATTACACAGCAAGGCCTTGTCTCAAGAAAAAAGTAATTAAAAAAAGATGCCATTCAAGTTATAGCAGACTGTCTATTGAAAGAAACGAATGAAAAAGAACGAAGCTTGCATGTGCCTGGCACATACAGATCTGCTCACTCTGCAGTCCTCTCCAGCTCTCTTGTCTTTGGGCTTCTTCACATTTCCATATTGCCTCCTGTTTTCTAGCCTTTGCCAACTTTTCCCCGCTTCAGCGTATGAGCTTCACCTGTATATGAATCTGCATAGAAAGCTCTGCCTAAATCTCTACCCTGCCAGGGGCAGGGAGATGTCAGCACTTCTACCGAGTCCCTGTGTGCCCAATCTTTTGGCAAATGCTCCCCAATTTGTCTCATTTAGTTAGCAATGGGCTTGGTTGGAATTTCAAAATAAAACAAAGATCCAAAACACAGAACAGCCAATTGAAAAAGCTGCAGAACAACTCAGTGACTTTAACACTTTAAAACTCATTGTCTTTAAAATAAAATAAAAAAAAAACCATGAATATCAACCCTCCCATAGAATCCACATATCCATTATTAGTCTCCATTTCTCCCTCTTCCCAGACTCCATCAACTATCAATCTACTTCTCTCTCTTTGGATGTACCTATTCTGGATATTTCATATAATTAGAATCCCACATTGTGTGATCTTTTGTAGATGGATTCTTTCACTTAGCATGTTTTCAAAGTTCTGCCATACTGTAGGATGGACTAGTACTTCAGTACTTCTAAAGCTGAATAATATTCTATTATATGCATAAACCATATCCATATGATATGGATCACATTTAAGTTACTATTGTTTGGCTCTTGTGAATAGTCCTGCTATGAACATTTATGTTCAAGTATTGTCCAATTATTTTGAGTATGTACCTAGGAAAGGAATTGCTGAGTCGTATGATAATTCTAGTTTAACTTTTTAAGGTACCATCAAACTGCTTTCTATAGTGGGTATGCCAGTTTACATTCCACCAGCAATGTGTGAAGAGTCCAAGTTTTCCATATATTTACCAACATTGGTTTATTTTGCTTCAGTTTTCACTATAGTCATCCTAGTGTGCAAGAGTGACATCTCACTGTGGTTTTGATTTGCATTTTTCTAACGACTAATGATGTTGAGCATCTTTTTATGTGCTTATTGGCCATCTTATCTCTGTTAGAGAAGTGTGTGTGCGTGTTAGTATTTTGCTAATTTTAAAGTTGGCTTGTTGTTCAGCTGTAAAGATCTTTAAATATTTGGATAGTAGATCTTTATTAGACATATGATTTGTAAATATATTATCTCATTTGATAGGTTATTCTTTTACCTCCTGATCATGTATTTTGAGGCACAGAACTTTAACTTTAATGAAGTCCAATTTACCTATTTTTTCTTTTGTTGCTGGTACTGTTGTTGTCTTATCAAATGGATCATTGCCTTATTCAGTGAAGGTTTTTCCTTCTGCTTTCTTCTAAGAGTTTTACAGGTTTAACTCTTATATGTAGGTCTTTCATCCATTTTTAGTTTTTTTTTGTATATGGTGTAAGACAAGGGTCCAACTTCATTCCTCTGCATGTGGATATCCAGTTTTTCCAGCATCATGTGTTATGAAAACTCTTTTTTCTCTATTAAATAATCTTGGCACTCTTGTCAAAAATCAATATGTGGGTTTATTTCTGGGCATTCTTTGCCATTCCATTGATCTGTATTTGCTCTCATCCCAGTACCACACTGTTTTGATTTTTAGTAAGTTTTGAAATCTGGAAGTGTGAGTCTTCAGATTTTGTTCTTTTAAAGACTATTTCAACTATTAAGATTCCATTTGAATTTTAGGATGGGTTTTCTGTCTTTGTAAACAATGCTGTTTGGATTTTGAAAGGAATTGCATGGAATGTGTAGACTGCTTTGGGCAATTTTTTTTTTTTTTTTTTTTTTGGTTTTTCTC
>NW_004955402.1:22160077-22166284 GCF_000276665.1 Chinchilla lanigera | reverse complement strand
GGCTCAGGATGTATACAAAGTAAGCACCCTGGCTTCCTGCTGAGTCACTTAGCCAAACCTCTAGACTCCCCAAGTTGACACAATGTATCAACCATAACACCAACCCTCTAACACATGGGTCTTTGGAAGACACATATCCAAACCATAACACAAATGTACTGACCAAAAATTTTAAAATTGAGAAATAGTCTCCTCTAGTCTCTGGAACAGTTTATTTCTTCATTTCAAGTTTGATAGAATTTATCAGAAAAACATCTGTGACTGAAGTTTTCTTTGCCCACAACTGCACCATTTTTAAAAAATAAATATTGACATCTTCAGATTATCTACTTCTTCCTGTATCAATTTTGGTAATCTGTGTTTTTCAAGATGTCATAAACTGGTTTCATAGAGTTGCTACCTTAGCATCCATTTTTAGGTGCTACCTAAGTTATTTAAACCTAGTTGTACCCTATCACCTTTAGCCTACTTAAAACTTCCTCTCCCTGTGTAGCTGTTTGCAATATGGTTCTTGTTCCTTCCCATGAGCCGAAAACCCAATGCAATCATAGCTACTGACCACAATAAACCTAACTGTCATCACTGGAGTCACATAAATAAGCTAACCCTTTGAGCTTACTTTCTTTCAACTATCCAATCCCTATCTTCTGTGGGAAAAGCTAGTGCAAAACATCCATGGGTCTTAAAAATATAATCTATTCCTCCCAACTTTTTCTCTTTCCACCCATTCTCCCCTTACCTTGCCCATGAAGTGTGCTCCCTCTGGGAAGATTATTTAAGCATTGTGCGTGATTGGGCACTGTCACCTTTCTCTGTGTGATAGGCTGAATAATGACCATCCCAATCTTTGATGGGGATCTTAATCCCTGGAACCTGCAAATATGTTATTTACATGGAAAAACTTTTGTTGCAGATGTGGTTAAGTTTCTTGAGATAAAGGGATTATCTTGGATTATTCAACTAGACCTCAAGTCATCATCCATGTTGTTATAAGAGGGTGGCAGAAGAATTAGAGTGAAAGACGTGATCTTGAAAGCAGAGGTGTGTGTGTGTGTGTGTGTGTGTGTGTGTGTGTGAGAGAGAGAGAGAGAGAGAGAGAGAGACAGAGAGAGACAGAGAGAGACAGAGAGACAGAGAGACAGAGACAGAGACAGAGACAGAGAGAAATGACACCTACTTACATTACTGGGTCCACAGAGGGAGGAAGAGACCATGGGCCAAGGAATGCATGTGACCTTTCTAAAGGATAGAAAAGACAAGAATGTGTTCTTCTTTTAGCACCTCCAGAAGAAAAGCAGCCCTTCCCACACCTTGATTTTAACCCAGTGAGAGCCATTTCAGACTTTAACCTCTAGACAACCGTAAGATAATACATTTGTTTTGTTTTAAGCCATTTAAATTTGTGGTAGGCCATCACCCAATATTCTTTTTTTTTTTTTTTTTTTTTTTTTGGTTTTTCTCCGGTACCGGGAACCGAACTCACGACCTTGCGCTTGCCAGGCAGGCGCTTTGCCGCTGAGCTAAATCCCCAGCCCCAACCCAATATTCTTCATGAGCAGACTTTGACCAAATTTATGCCTGGAAAATTCCTGGCCTTCTTCCAGGTGCAAAAGTGAAACACCATCTCCTGCTATAGCTTTGTGTCCACTCAAAATCATGTCCCTCTCAGATTTATATGCTGAAGCCTTAACCCCCCGTGTGACTGTATTTAGAAATAGGACATACAAGGAGATAATTAAGATTTAGTAAAGTCATAAGGGTGGGGCGCTGATCTGATAGAATTAGTGTGTATATTAGTCTGTTTCCTATTACTATTAAAAATAGTTGAGTCTAGTACTTTACAGAGAAAAAGATTTATTTAACTCAATCTTGGTGACTGGAAATTCAAGATTAGGCAACTCCATCAATTTTGCCTTGTGAGGGCCCTCTCAGGTATGTCACATTATGGCAGATGGCAGATGGCAGATGGCATCATAGAGGAAGTGTTGCCAGAGGGAGAGGTTGCATAGTGAGCTAGATAGTGGGTGGGCTAGTCCTGATCTTTTGCAATGACCGACTAAGAATATAAACATTCCTTCCAAAGGCAGTGCCTCCAGTAACCTGTCTCCCACTAGGTCCCTCTCTTTAAAGGTTCCACCACACAGTATGGCCACACTGAGCACAAGCTCAAACCACATCCAAACCATAGTTGTGTCCTTATAAGAAGAGACACTAGGTCTCCCCTCACCCCTATGGGCAGAATTTAAGGAAAACCTATGTGAGGTGGTAGAAAGCAAATAACTGTCTACAAGACAGGAAGAGAATCCTCACCAGAAAGTAACTGGTCCAAAACTTTCATTTGGACATTTAGGCCTCCAAAAGTAAGAAAACGTAAATTTCAGTTGTTTAAGATAGTCAGTATGATATTCTGCAAAGGCAGACCAAGCAGACTAATACCAGAGCCATCATGAAATGGGTTCAGTATAGTCTGGCTCATGAATCCAGCCTCTGGCTTCTCTTAAAGGGTTCTGAAGACAATGGCATCCATTGCTATTCGTTGACCCAGAGCAGCAGGCCTGTACCTGACTTTCTTCCCACCCATGACCATTGTCTTCTATGTAGTATTGATAGTTTGGTTTTTGAAGGTTCCGTGGAATTGATTCCACTTTATCCCACATGTCAATAATCTTCCTCAAGTCTTGCACTGAAGCCTGCAATGAAACCCTCTTCCTCAAATGATCATCCACCACCCCAGGACACTGTGATTGTCCCCACAGTTCCCATGATGCCCCAGGGTGCTGAGGAAGCTCAGGGTCCTCAGAGATGGGTCCAGCTTGTACTTGGTTTGGAGTGGCTCTGGGTAGGGGCTGGATTAGAGAACTGCACCTTGTCCTAGACCCAGCCTTCCAGTTGCCCAGGCCTGAGGATCTTTTTCGTTATAACTGCTGATGCTTTGGGGCTGAGGCCTTGATTTTTGTTGTTGGCTTAACTGGTTTGGCTTAAGGTGGGAAGAAGAAAGCAGAAAACAAAAGGAAGAATAAGTGGGTAAGAAAAATAGGTAGGGAAAAATCATGGGGACGAGAGATACAGCAATGAAAGCACAGAGGCCTTCAAATACCACAGCTCTGGGCTGGGAGGGGACACAGACACTTGTACACAGTGGCACCTAAGCCATCTTATCAGTCTATGGCTTCTTGTTTGGTTGATGAGAGGAGTAAACACCCAACACTGAGAACCATCATGTTCACCATATAGATCAGTGCCCACAGGCCTTACTGCTGGGGCCGAATGGCAGAGAAGAATGCACATGCAGAGAAAGCCTCTTAGAGCCTGGCTCATTTCAGATTGTTTGTGAAGTTTTTATCAGCCCAGCGTGTTTATGAAAAAGCAGCACAATGGTCAGGCTGACATCATCTGGCGTTACTGAGAATGCTATAATTGTTTCCATTTTAAGTTAGGTCAAAGCATTATTTTACAATATTGCTTAATCATTTCTTCCAGAAGTCACCCAATCTGTACAAATGTCAAACAAATGCTCAAAATGAAAAAAATCAATATGTTAGGAAATAAATGAATTTATGGTAATAATAATAATAAGCACCTCCCCACAGACAGACTAAGTACATAAGGTTCTGGATTTCTTCCAGGAGCCCAGGAATGTTTTTGCCATTCACTTGCACAGTTGAGCTGGCCAGTTGCCATGACAGTGAGCTTTGTTTATTTGGTTTTCCCTTTTCAGCACGAAATATAGTCCTGTCTTGATTTCCCTGTCTCTGGGGCTCTATGAATATTTCTAACTAGAGTCCTTTGGGCTCATTTGCAAGAAGACTCCCTCCACAGGGCCTGGCTGGTGCCCGGACACTCCACTGGGGAAGGCGGGGTCTGTTTGGACCACAGCTCTGCTTGGTCAGCTCATAAATCTGGAGAGCTTCGCGTTAAAACCTCCTTGCATAGTTTTACATGGGGATAACACCGATTTGGCTTCTGAACTCTCTGATTTTCTTGTAAACCCAGTGGACGGCTTCATCCAGGGAATTCATGTTTGGGCTCTGTCCTGTCCTCATAACCACGTCATCCTATTTGTGGGCATGTTGGCCTCTGTGTCCCAGCGATCCCTGATGGAGGATTGTTCCTAAAAGGTAAGCAGGATGAAAAGCATCCGATGTTTGGGGTGAGATCAAGGGTCGGGAGGTTGCAGTTCAAAATGGCGGTGTTTCCTTAAAAAGTGAAGGTGCGACCCTGAAATTGTACTCTCAGGCATTTATACAAGAGAAATGAAAGCATGTGCTCACACATAAAGCTACACACGAGTTCTCATAGCAGCTCCATGTGTAATAACCCTAAACTGAAAGCACTCTAGCGGTCCTTCAATCAGAGAATGGGTAAACGCACTGTAGTACACCCATATCATGGGATAGTATGCAGCCATGCAAAGGGACAGACTACCGATGCTTGTGACCACCTAACAAATCATCCGAGGATTATCCTGTGGGGGAAAAAGTCAATCCCCCAAAGTTACATATTGCATGGCTCCATTTATATAACATTTTTGAGATGACAAAATCAAAGAATGGAGAACAGCTGAGAGTTTAGTAAGGGTTTTAGAGGAAATGAGGGGGAGGGAAGTGTCTGTGGCTATAAAAGGGCAGCATGACTGGGTCCATAAGTGATGGAGATGCTCAGTGTCTTAACTGCATACTCATCAATATCCTGCTTGTGTTACTGATGTAGATTTACAAGATGTTGCTGTAGGAAGAACTGGGTAAAGGGTACCTGGAACTTTTCTTTATTCTTACAACTGCATGTGAATCTATAATTATGGCACAGTGAAAATTTTAATAATAGGAGCCCAGCATGGTGACATATACCTATAATCTCAGCACTCTGGGAAACGGAGGCAGGAGGCTCACAAGCTTGAGCCCAACCTGGCCAACTTAGGAAGACCTTGTCTAAAACAATAAAATAGGGTCCACAGAGAAGGTGACATGTGAACTAAACTTAGAAAAATATGAAAGAGCCAGCCAGGCATCCACCTGGGAGCCAGGGCTCTTGGCAGAGGCTCCACAGTGGTAGCCTACCTGGCAGACTGAGGGGCACAAAGGGTGTCACTGCAAGGGCACAGGAGATGCATCAGAGAGGTGGCTGGGGTTTGAGTGGGCCTCAAAAGGCCCCCGGCTCCCACTCTCAGTGGCTGGGGGCCACAGCTCTGCTAAGCAGCAGAGTGACGAGGGCTGACTCTTGTCCTGGCTGGCCGAGTGGAGATCAGATCATAGAGGCCAGGGTGAACAGGGGAGTCAGTGGGGCCACTGCAGCCACTGCATGGCCCCTAAATTTCCCCATCACCCCAGCCATCTGGTGTCTGCCTGACCCTGCCTGCGACTGTCCTTGGGTGTTATATACTTAGCTCTTTGGTAACACCTACTTCATGTAGAAGCAATGATCTGCAAAGCCAGGCATCTATACTGGTGAGAGGACAGCGCAGCTGAGGATGAGGGTTTGAAAGTGAAGACAAGAACCCACAGACAGGGACCTCAAGCTGCAGCTTACTTATTAAGCCTCAGGGCCAGTGCAAAGCAACTCTAGAAGCCTAGTAGATAAGGCAGTAAAGTCATCTCGGTAGTGTCCCAAGTGTCTGCATATATGTCAGTGAGCCTGTTCAAGTCAGGATGGATTCCATAGAAATTGTTGAGCTCTGAATATGTGCTGGTGGTCAGTTGGTGAGTTGGTGGTCAGTGTCAGGGGTACATTAGAAGATAAAGTTGGTGTAGCTGTCACACCCAAACAGCTCACCATGACAAGTGGGCAGATAAATAAGTAAAATGCTGAGAAATCATAGTGGATATTGTGAGACAACTGAAGAATACCTTGAGGAGGATGAGTGTGGGGAAAGGGACAATAATGCCCCCTAAAATCAGAAAGGGAACATCTACGTTGAGGCACAAGTGGCAGAAGTTGGGCAGAGAGTTGCCAGCTGGGCATGCAGCCTGTGCAAAGGCCCTGAATAGAGGAAAGAGGTCAGATGGAGTCCACAGATGCAGTTTCTGGCTGCTGTCACCTCCATCCTGCCATCCCTACCTGGCCTCTCCCAAGGACAGTTCTGTACATCCAGGGTGTCAGCTTCATACTCCTGCCATTTCTCTCACACTCAGTAACAGACTCAGGCCTGCTTAATTCTTCACGAGTGCCAAAGAAACAATTGCAGTTTCTTTTTTTTTTTTTTTTTTTTTT
>NW_004955402.1:22158321-22159977 GCF_000276665.1 Chinchilla lanigera | reverse complement strand
ATTTTTTTTTGGTTTTTCTCCGGTACCGGGAACCGAACTCACGACCTTGCGCTTGCCAGGCAGGCGCTTTTGCCGCTGAGCTAAATCCCCAGCCCCCGCTTTGGGCAATATTGTCATATTAACAGTATTAAATTTTCCAATCCAGGAACACGAAATGTCTTTTTATTTATTTAGGTCTTTTTAAATTTCTGTCACCAATATCCAAGTATTTTGCCTCCTAAATTTAATGCTAATGCTATTCTCTTCATATTATTGCAATGAGATTGATTTCTTAATTAATTTTCAGATTGTGTATAATGACCATCATAAACGTGATTCCAACACATTGAAATATTCCTTCAATCTGAACTTTTGTGGTCAAATGATATTTTTAAAATTTAATTTGCTTGTTGCTACCACATAGAAATAAAAATCAATATTTATAAGGTGAACTTGTGTCCTAAGACTTTGTTATATTCCCTTATTAATTCTCGACAGTTATAATTCTCTTCAGTCTGTGTAGCTAGTATTTCATTTTTAGCTTTATTGCCCCAGTGAAGTGATTTTCAATGAATGTTGATAGAAGGGTTGATAGTGGACATCTTGACATGTTCTCCGCCTCAATGTGAAACTTCTAATATTTCATTATTATGTATGTTATTAGCTGTTGGTTTTTTGAAATACCCTTTGTTAGGTTGAGAAAGTTCCCTCATGTTCCTAGTGTGCTGAAAGTTTGTATCATGAAGAGGTATTGAATTTGGCCAAATGCTGTCCCTGAATCTTTTGAGATGATTATATGACATTTTTCTGTTAATTCTGATAATGTGATGAATTATTTTAACCGATCAATACTGAAGTAATAAAATAACTTTGCATTCCTTGGAAAAATTCTACATTCCAGCCCATATTATAATATCCTTTTTTAAAAGTCCCAAGTTCAATTTGCAAATATTTTGTTAAAGATTTTTATGTCTATCTTCATGGGCAATACTGGTCTGTGGTTTTTCTTTTTCTTTTTTTTTCCCTTATAATATCTTTGGTTTTGGTTTGGTGGTTTGTATTAATCAGCTTTCCATTATTATAACAAATACTTGAGACAACTTCTAAAGAAAAAAGGTTTAGTTTGGTTCACAGTCTGGGAGCTTATAGCTCAGACTTGATGAACCCACGGCATTGTGCCACAGTGGACTGTTTGTATCATTCAGAGCTCTAAAAGGTTTGCTATCACTGTTCTATCCCATGATTGATTATTCCTTTTGCTTTAGGATCTGTGGCAAGGTGGTAGATAATTATCTATAGCATGGCAGACATACATGGTGGAGCAGACCTGCTTAACTTGAGGAGCAAAACAGGAGAAGATGAAGGGCTTAGAGTTCCACTGTCCTCTTCAAGGGAACACCTCAAATGACCTAAAGACTTCTCATAAGTCCCCACATTTTAAAGGTTCCACCACTTTCCAACAGTGCCAAGGTGGGACCAACTGTCTTGGTTGCTTTTCTCTCATTGCTGAGACAAAATACCCAACTCCCAAAATGAAGGAAGGAAAGGTTTATTTAGCTTACAGTTTGTGGAGGTTTCAGTCCATACTTGGCTGGCTCTGAGGCAGAAGATAACAAAACAACAAGAGCAAGGGGGAATGGCAGCCGAACAGCAAACAGCCAGAGCAAACCGGAGGAA
>NW_004955402.1:22133796-22150083 GCF_000276665.1 Chinchilla lanigera | reverse complement strand
TGGTCTCCTTTGCATCCAGGGCATGGCCCATGGGGCCTCTTAGGGCAGTTCCTCTTGAGGTGGCCTGGCTTTTAACAGTGGTAGCAGATGAATGCAGAACAATTGCAGTTTCACCGTGAGTAGGAGTTATGCTTTCCTCTGTGAGTGTGACACGTGGTGGGAAATATGAAACCCAAATCTGTTAAATGCACCTGCTCCCAAAGCCTCTGCTCCACACATAGCAAGATTCTGTAGCCCAGGAGAGGAAGACATGCAGGTGGGCTGCTGTCCCAGGGAGCAGACCTGGAAACCGTGAGGCTGCTTTGGGTACAGAGAAGAGTGAATAAAGAGACTTTGACAAAATACACATTCCACATTTATGTTTTCCAGCACTGCTAATAGTGGCTTTAAATGATGAAAATGTATTGTTCCATGGTTCTAGAGGCTAGACCTCCAAAATCAAGGTATTGGCTGAGCATAGGCTCTCCGAAGTTTCTAGGGGAGTGTGGTGAATTGACAACTGGTGGTCAACTTGTAACGTACAGCTGAACTGAACCAGCATGGTGCTGGGTATGGAAGTCCCACCTGAGGATTGTTGCCAACAAAATTGAAAGGAGAACTGGAAAAGAAGAAGAGGTGCTGTTAGGGGGCTGTTGGCTCTCCTGGAGGACCTTGTCATGCTGGCTTTCCTGGTAGGAACTCGGCTGTTCTCATCGTCGAAGGAGCTCAAGACCTTAGGACCTTATTATCACTGAGAATGGCTATGGTTCACTTTGGGGGAACTTTGGTTCTTACTTTGAGCATCACTTCCTGGCTCTGGAGAGGAAGATGCTACACTGTTCAGTCTCCTGGAGAAGCTTGTTATGCTGGCTTTCCTGGGATGAACTCGGCTGTTCTCATCGTTGGAGGGGCCCAGGACCTCACTCTTGCTGAGGATGGCTGTGGTACTTTTTGGGGGAGCTGTGGTTCTTAATTTAAGTGTTTCTTCCTGACTCCCTTGCAGATCCCTCAGCCTGCTGGCAGAGATCCTTCATCCCACTGACACAGACTTTCTAGCTTCCACCACTGACCTTTAGGCCTTCCCAGTGCAGATCCGTGAAATAAGCTTGCATGAGACCTCGTTGTAGACTCTTGGACTCGTGGAGGGCATTGTTATGGGCTCTAGGTCTTTAGCTGGACTCATGCAGAACATTGCTGTGGGATCCAGGCCCTCAGTGGGATTCTTTTGGGTCTTTAGTGGATGGACAGATTTCCTGCACTCTCTTTGTATATGACTCTTTGGGTGACTATTATACAATAATCCTATAAATTGTGTGTCCTATACTGTTTCCCTTGCAAATCCTGGCTACAACAGGGAGGATCTTTTCTTGATTCTCCTAGATTCTGGTAGCCTCAGATATTCTTTGGTTTATGATTACATCATTTTTTATTATTTTTTTTGGTCTTTTTGAGACATGGTCTCACCATGCAGTTCAGGATGGCCTCCAACTCATTTATGTAGCTCAGGTTGGCCTCAAACTCACAATGATCCTCCTGCCTCAGCCTCCCAAGTACTGGGATTACAGGCATGCGTCACCAGGCCTGGCTACATCATTTTAATCTCTGCCTCCATCTTTATACACTGTCCACTCTCTATGTCTGTGTGTTTCTTTGTCTTCACACCATCCTCCTTCTTCACCAGTCATGCTGGAGTAGGACCCACCCTAATGACCTCATCTTGATTACGTACATCTTTGATGACCCTGTTTTCAAGTAAGATTGCATTCTGAAGTACTAAGGTTTAGGATTTCAACAGAACTTTTTGGGTGACACAGTTTATCCTACAACCATGCCATGCTAGGAAAGAAATAGTAATGAGAGAGGACTGGGCAGTTTTCACTTTGTGGGATCAAGTGGGAAATATTGCACAGAGAGGCCATTCTGAGCTCATGTCCACACCCTGGGTCTGCTGACTCTGAATCACTCCCACTAATACCTTTGAAAACATGCTTTTCCCTGTGAGCTTCTGTTACTGATTTCAAATAAAAATTATTCTATGCACGTAAAGACTAGGGCATTTTTGTTACTAGTACAGTCCCTTGTCCAGGTCTGAATGCTAGTCTTTACCCCTTCCCTCCCTCCATGGCTGCCATGCCTTCCAATAGGAAAGTAAGTTAGGTGAGTTCAGACCAGATCACAGAAGCCTCAAGGAGCCAGTAGGAGCTGCACTCACTGGGGGGGTAGTGGGGAAATATCCAGGCACCAAGCAGGAGAATGGTGTGGGAAACACAGGGTCTCCAGCAGGGAGGCAGGACAGGATGAACGCAGCAAATCAAGGGGCACCTGAAAGTGAAGTGGAAGTAAAAGGACCAGCAATTGGGAGTCATCAAGATGAGGGCGCAAACAGATTATAAGCCATGGTGCTTTCCTTCAGGAGACAGTGAGGCCGAGGGAAACATGGGTTGGTCTGTGATGAAAACTGGAGCATGCAGAGCAAATAACAAAGGAAAATTTCAAGGAGAAAGGAAGATAAATGGGCTGAGAATTATGGGGTGGCTCTCAAAAGAAGGCCTTCAGCTCTAGATATCCTCTTCCTCTTCTTCTGAGATGGCTCTTTGCCTTGTTTCTAGGGTCCTGAGATAGCTCAGTCTCCCTGGAGCTGGACAGCCTCCTGATGCTGCAAACCTTCATTATATCAGGAGCAAAAGGAATGCTCTGGAAAGGAGGAGTGGGTTGAAAAGGACCCATAGGAAGTGGTCTGGCTGGGAGTTCCATCTTCTCCTAGTGCCCCAGATATTACAGTTATGGAGGAACCTGCTTAAATTAAATAAATATAGATTAAACATATATTTAATTTAATACACACATATCCAAAGTCTTTCAGCCTCTCATAGGATACCAGGCAAATATTTATGTCATGTATCAGTAGCAATAAATTTGGAATTGAGAAATAAATTTGAAATACATTAGTCTTCAGTTTATATACTTGTTGCTACATTATATGTTTGAAATAGTTTTCTACTGTGAAAATATGGAACTCTTGTTACTCAGATTTTTCAGATCGAAGACTTACAATATTAAGAATTATTTTATAATGCCTTTTGAAAAAGTTTTTCTGTTTTTGACCATAAAATATCAAAGTCACACTACAGTGAACTGCAGTTTTTCTAAATTTAGCTTTACTCATTTATATTTACCTTAATAAAATGCCATGCTTTGAAAGAATAGATATTTTTAAAACAATAGGTGTATGTAGGTAAGGCTTCCAATTATGTGTATGTGCTGCTGAATTGAGCACAAGGCTCCCAATTATGAAAGAATAAAGATGTCAATAAATCCTCTCCTTTCAAAAACAGGTAAAAAACAGGACATAATTGCCTAAGACAATATTTGAGGCTGGAAATTATAAATATATAGATTATTATAAAATAATGATGTACATTTTCTTCTATTATTTCTGTAAATAGCATAAGATCAAAGAAAGCAGCTGTATTTTGAAGTTTATAACATATATGATTTGGTAATATATGACAGTAGCACAGAAGTGAGGACAGGATAGTATATTTTACCAAGTTGAGTTAGTTTTAACTTGAAATACATTGTGGTTTTTAAAATTTTTAAACTTTTTTTTGTCTTTTTGAGACAAGATCTTGCTATGTAGTTCAGGCTGGCCTTGAACTCTCTATGTAGTCCAGACTGGCTCAATTGTGGTGCTTCTCCTGTCTCAGCCTCCTGCATGCTGGGATTACAGGCACTCACCACCACACCAGGCTACCTTGTGATATTTTAAAGTGTGTGGTGTGATTCTTAAACAGATGTCTGAGACAATAAATCAAAATTATCATTTAAAAATTAACCAAGGAATTAAAGTACTATGTAAAATTATTTGCTTAACATGAAGAAGGAGTAAAGGGGGAACAGAGGAACAAAAAAAAAAATCAAGCATTCACAAAACACAGAACAAAACAGTATGAATAAATCCAACAATATTAATAGTTATATTAATGTAAATGGAATAAATATTTGAGTTAAAAGTCAGACTGTGAGCTGGATAAGAAAGCAAATGCAATTGTATGTTGACTATAAGACAATCATTTCCTGTTCAAAGGCACAAGAAAGTCAAAAGATATTTGTTCTTATGTTCCCAATCAATCAAATACAGATTGGAAAGAAAAATGAAACTTTTATTCACAGACAGCATGATCCAGTATATAGAAAAATGTGTGTGTATGTGTGTGTGTGTGTGTGTGTGTGTGTGTGTGTGTGTGTGTGTGTGTAGCAAATTTGGCTGTGTCTCAGAATAAAAGACCAATATACAAAATATAAATTTTTTTCTGTATACTCCTGATGAGCAGTCTAAAACAGAAACTAATAAAATCCTATTTATAATAACATTAAAAAATAAAATACTTAGGAAGCACAAGGCTTATACACTAAAAAGTACAAAACATTGCAAGAGAATTTAAAGATCTAAATAGATGGAGACATTCTATTTTCATGGTTTGAAAGGAACACTGCTACTAAAAAGGCAGTTGTCTCCAAATTGTTCTGCAGACTCAAGAGAATCTTTATCAACATCTCAGTAGCATTTCTAACAGTTTTCAGTAGCAATTCTAACAATTTCTAAATTGACAAGCCAATGTATATAAAAAGTAAAGGATTTTTTTAAAAGCACAAATTCAGAAGATTCACACTACGTAATCTCAAAACTTACCACAAAGCAACAGTAATCAAGACTATAGGATATAAATATAAAGATAGACATATAGATGAATAGGACATACAGCTCATGCATATATATAGACATAGTGTTCAACTGAGAGATCAGAAATAAATCCTCATATTTATGGCCATTTGATTTTCAACAAAGATAGCAACATAGTTCAGTTGAAAGAAATGGCCTTCAACAAGTGTCGCTGAGACAATTGACTATCTATACATAAAAATATTAACTTAGGTCCTTCTTTCACAACGTAAACAAAAATTAACCCAAACTGAATCATGGGCTTATAAGTAGTAAGAATAAAAATTATAAAACCTCTAGGAGGGAACATTGTAAGAAATCTTTGTGATTTTGAATTGGGTATAGAGTTCTTAGTAATGGTATGAAACGCACAGTATAATATCATAAAGTCAGTCAAATGCTCTATCACTGAGCTATACTCCCAAATATCAGAAAGTGGACTTCACCAAAATGTAAAACTTTTGCTCTTGAAAAGATACCATTAAGAAAATAGAGATGCACCACAGACTATGAGAAAATATTTGCAAATTTATGGCTGATGAGGGATTGTAACTAGAATATATAAAGAACTCTTGTAATTCAATAGTAAAACTCTTGTAATTCAATAGTAAAACTCTTGTAATTCAGTAATAAGCAGTCAAGCAACTCAATTTAAAAATAGGACAAGGTTTTTAGAAGTTTTTCACCAAAAATGATACTGAAATGACTAATAAGCATACAAAAACTCATATGTGAATGTGTACAGTGTCTGGGCCTTGGGGGCTGGCTTTGCAGGTGGAAGGAGAAAGTGGATGGACTGGCCCATTGTGATTGGATCAATCTGTGATGTACAGATCAAATCTCTTCTGAGTGTTCAGTAATGATCATAAAAACAACACTAGCATGTAATTCATTCACTCCTGGTAGTAGGCAACCATGGCACTGTACCCCAGTTCAGCCTCTGTCATTTTCAGGACACACTGATAACCACCATGTTATCCAAGCCTCACTCACACAGTGGGCAAAAGCCTCCCTAAGACTGGTCTCCCCTTGACCACTTCATTACCTCTTTGCCCCTCCAAGTCTCCTAGTTATGTCTTCACCTCCCTCCCACAGCCTAAGAAGATTCCAAGTAGCAATGGTCCAGCTAAATGCCTGTCATTTCTAGCTTGAAAGTATATTTTACCTGGATAAGACTGAGTGCTTCTACTTTTCTTATCTCTGACTCTTTGAAATAGAAAGATCGACCTTATCACCCTGTCATGTCATATAAAGAAAAGAACGGAGAGAGAAGTGAGAACATTTACCGTGACATTTACCAAGTCCATAGCTGGGACTTGTAAAAACCGGTGCAAAACCACAGTAGCCAAGGAGGAAGGGGGAAGTGTGGTTTTCTGAGCTTTGCTGAAAAGAAGGAATTTCTCTCATGGGACAACTTGCTTGGAAATAGAAGGAGCTGCAGTTCAGACATGTGATTCTCATTACCAGCTACATCCTTTCAGACAGAAGGCAGAAATAATTGGATCCATTTCTATTTTAATTATAACTCTTTGGCTTTAAAGAAATGGCCAGTGGAAATCTGAAAGCCACTACAAACAATACCATTTCAAATTCCGCAGATTTCAGTGTGGCCTGGACTTCCTTCAGCAAGGCTGAGGCCACTCGCCACAATTGCTGTTTGTTGTTGTTACAAAACTAAAGATTTCCCCAAACAAAGGTGAATGGATCTATCCATCTCCCTTCCTCTTCAGGCCTCCCCCATCATCCTACTTTTCCTTTTGAAGTAAAGAGAGAGGCTTTTTATATTTACCAACCTTTCATGCCCCCCAAAAAGGAGACAAATGAAGCCTGCTGTGATGAATGGCCACATAGTGCAAGCGCATCCTGCTTCTTTTCTGTTCCTCCATCAGTGTTCACAGTGTTCCGCAAGCTCTCTAGGACTCTGAACTCAGGAACAACTTTGAATTCTGAGAAATACTTAAGTTGGAGGACAGGCTCCTACCAAAATCAAACAGTACAGTCAACACTGTGAGCCGCCTAGGGCTGAACTTCACTGGAACCATTTCCACTCACTTTCTTCTCATTAGCCTCTGACTCAAAGAGTTGGAGGGGAATCATGGCAAGACAAATACTCTCTGGTGCTCAAGGCAAGAGATAAATTGCTCAAAGGATCCTAAGACTATTGCCTGTCCCAGAACCCAGAGAGGGGAGTCTGAAAGGAAGCCCTGCACCATCCTCTGACATTAATTAGCCCAAGTTAGTGGTTCGTTGAACATGACCTGTAAAAAACAAAGGCTGGGCTAGTCTTTCTTCGGAAGCTCAGCAAGTAAATATAAAGTGCACAATCCATGTGGTAGCCATAGATTTCTGTTTTACATTAAAATTTAGATATAACTATTAGGAGAGTGCTCCAGTGTTTTGCTTGCTTTAATTTGACCCACACTTAAATGTCTTACCCAAACTCACTGTACAATAATTGAACAATTTTTTAAAAGCCACATTAGTGTGGAAGTGAAACTGGTTGGTTTGTTGTTTCCTTTATACACATAGGCAAATACAAGTGGACACACAATCATACACACCAAGACTTACGAATAGCAAAACAGCGCTGTTAAATAAAGCTAAATAGCAGGGTTGCACTGCATTAATAACAGAGTTTTAGAATGCAGAAAATACTTGAGTGAAGAACAAAGTGCAAGTATTTGGAAATTGTCCCTATAGGAATCTTAGTATCAAAAGTTTTTAACCAATGCAGAATAAGCAGATGACATGTGAGTGTGCATGTGTTGTCAATTGCTGGCAGTCAATTCTCTGTGAGCAAGTTCAGCTTGGAGATAAACCCTGATTTCCAAAAGGCATTTCAGGTCTAGAAATGATGCCCAGGAGGTAGTTATGAGCCAATCAACAAGTATGCTTGTTCTTGATTTGTTTTTTTTTAGTTTTTACTTCTTTCTTGCATCCCCTAATAAATCTGAGCAAATTAAGTTTGACATCTCCTAGTGTTTCAAAAGAGGAAAGAAACTGAAGTGATAAAATATCTTGCACAGCAGTGTTTTTTCCTTAGGTTTACACTCTTATTCAGAATAAGCATGATTCACATCCAAGCCAATATGGCCTTTTGTAAGCTGACCTCAGAGAAGGGGATGCTGGGGTCCTTGCTTTCTTTTTGATAGCTATACTCTCTGAGGCCTTGAATCTTCCTTGAAAATGCCTACCAGAAGTGAGAGCCAGCAACCTCACTGGATAGACCAGAGAGTTGTTGTCATCACTAGTTTACATTCTTATAATTTTAAAAAGCTCCAATAATTGAGGGTCTGTGTAGTACAAGTGAATCTCTGTTCAAAGAGAGGAAAAAAGGGCCTCATGACCATCCCCCTCCACCCAAGTACTGAGTTTAGCCTGGGTTAGGCATCATGGAAAGAAGTTTCTCAGTTTTCCAGGCATCTTTTTCATGAAGAGTTCATCTTTCTTTCTTTCTTTCTTTCTTTCTTTCTTTCTTTCTTTCTTTCTTTCTTTCTTTCTTTTTTCATGATAGGAATAGTGGAAGACTTTTTCCTAAAGCTTCTTATGCAGAACTCAAATCCTTTCTCGGATGGTTTTTCAGATTCTATTATTGTATTTTGTTCTTCCCAGCTTCTGCCCCTAACCATAAGCCCACAACTTATGAATAGTTTAGAGGAGTGCCAGGGCAAGCAGCTCCTTCGAGAAGTCATGTCCTAATCTCTGGAACCTATGACTGCATTAGGTTTTATAACAAAACAATCAAGGTTAGAGATGAAATTAAGGTTGCTGGTGACCTGACTTTAATATAGAGGAGATTAAGCTGAGCCTCGTGATCCCTCAGCCTGGGAGACTGAGATAGGAGGACTGCCTACCTCCTCCTAGGAGGATCATAAATTTGAGCCCAGCATGGGCAATTCAGTGACTTAGTGAGTCTCTGTCTCAAAATTTTAAAAACCTGAGGATGTCACTCAGTACGCAGGCCCTGAATTTAATCCCCAGTACTGCACACACACGGAGAGACTCTCCCTGATTTTCTAAGTAGTCCTCACCTGACATAGTGTTAAGTGGAAGAGGGAGGAGAAGAGTCAGAGAGGAAGATACACCCCTAAACACAAGTGGAGAGAGTGATGCATCACCAGCTCTGAAGGTGGGAAGATGGGACCATGAGCCCAGGAATGGGGCTGGGGCAGTCTTAGAAATGAGAGAAACCTACAAGATTCTTTAGAGCCTACTGGAAGGAAGTAGAGATGCTGACACCTTGATTTGGACCCACTTAGACTGATTTTGGATTTGTGATTTCCAAAGCCACGAGAATCTGAATTATTTGAGGGAATTAAATTTATGGTTATGTGTGGCAGCAGCAGTAGGAAACAAGACAGGATTGAAAACTTGACTGCTGGCTGTCCTCTAATACCATCATGTAGCCTCCTGCCTAGTGGCCCAGCTCAAATGACTCTCAGTTTCAGTAGGTATGATAGTACTGAAGCCATCATTTTTGAACATGTATCCTTATATGATGGAAATTCTCACCCAAGTACTTATGGATGGCTTGGATTTACTTTAAAATACTTCTGTGCGAAAACCAACTTGGGAGAGAGAGAGAGAGAGAGAGAGAGAGAGAGAGAGAGAGAGAATCAGATCATTGATCATTATTGATAGTGGGATGGTGGACACATGGGAGCTCATTATGTCATTCCTCAACTTTCAGTGCTTATTTGAATATTTCCATAATATAAAGTTGAAAAACATGTACATGGAACAAAGTTTTTAATGTCCACCTTCATAGGTAACTACTTTATTCTATGTAAGCTAAGGGTTTTTTTTTTCTTTTTTTTCTTTTTTTTTTTTTTTTTTTTTGGTTTTTCTCCGGTACCAGGAACCGAACTCACGACCTTGTACTTGCCAGGCAAGCACTTTTGCCGCTGAGCTAAATCCCCAGCCCGGGTTTTGTTTTTCAGTTGCTTTTTAACCGCAAGTTAGTTCCTCAGACTCTTTATTATTAACTTCATCTGTGCTAGAGATGCTGGCTGTGGCTCTAGACTACTGATTTCAACCATCCTCCTGAGAAATTGGAAGAGAAGAAATATTAAGCCTAATGTACACAACAGGTACAGTATTACTGTCTTCCTCCTGTAGGTGAAAATGTGCTGGGGTCTTTGACAGTTGGTGGAGAGAGAACAGGAGTAAGGTGGCCCTGAGGATAGGAGGATGGGGCATCCTCAGGGCCTGGCAACACTCAAGTCATCCTCCATGGCCCCCTGCTTCTCTTCCTTGGGGCTTGGTTTGGTTCTGAAACTTTGATAGGATTCTATCAGTTTTTAACCCTGTGTTTTCGTGTCAGTGGAGGGATCAATCTTACAATCTATGGTGACTTTGACTGGATGATACATGGTCTGTGTTTCCACTTCTTGTGATCAGTATCTGGAGGCACAATAATGCCCAAGATTAAGTGCATCAGGAGCTCCTCAATGTATAGCCATCTCAATTTGACTGCTGTTTGACACTTATATAAAGTTCCATGGTAGTTTATAACTACATCCATAATACATTAGCACAAAATTTCATGGTTTGAGGTAACAGAAATATATTATCTTACCATTCTGAGGGTCAGAAATCCCTTGAGTCTCACTGGGCTAAAAGCAAAGTGTCAGCAGGCTGCATTTCTTTTTGAATAAATAGTTTGGCTGTGTTGGCAGAATTTGGTTCCTCGGGGTTTTAGGATTGAGATTCTCAGGTTTTGGTGACTGTAAACTGAGGGTTGTTGTCAGTTTCTACAGGCTATCACATTCCTTGGCTTGAGGTCCCTCTCCTTCAATCCTCAAAGCCAGCAAGAGTGGGTTGAATGCTTCTCACATATTCAGTCTTTTTTTTCCATCTCTCTAATCTAGCTAGAAAAGGATCTCTGCCTGTTATAGTTTGTGTCTAAATGTCTCTTAAGCACCATGTGCTAAAGACTTGACTTCTGGATGCTGGGTTTTTGGAAAGTGATTGGACCAGGAGGGCTCCAACTTCATGAGTGGACTGATTATCGGTGGATTGGTAACTTGTAGCATTATTTGAAGGTGATGGAAACTTAAACAGGCACAGCCCATTTGAAGGGTTTGGGTCATAGAGCATGTCCTGGGAGACTATATCTTGTGCCTGACCCCTGAGCTAAGAGAATAAAATATTTTTTAAAAAAACTAGACCAAATCATTATTGAAATTTTTCCAAATTTTTGCAAACTATGAATCCACAGAACCAAGGAACTCAGTGAACCCTAAGTGTGACAAACATGGAGAAAACTACATCAAGGTACATCATAAGCCAGTTACCTAAAACCATTGTGAGAACATCTTAAAAGCTGCTGAGTGGAGTGGGGGATGAGAGTGTATTATTTACAAAGAGACAAAGGTAGTAACAATAGATTTCTCCTTGGAAATAATATAACAAAGAAGACAAACAGCACCATCTTAAAGTACTAAAAGCAAAATCTATCAACCTTGAATTCTACTCCACTGAAAGTAGCTTCCATAATTGAAGGCAGAATAAAGATGTTTTCTGACATACAAAGCTGAAAGAATTCATCATGATCAGATTGCTATAAAAATATAGAGAACGTCCTTCAGGTACAAAGATGTCAGTGGAAACCTGTATATAGACAAATAAATAGAGAAAACAGAAAATGGTGACTACATGAATGAATATATATGATTTTTTCTTATTGCTTCAATATCCTTAAAATAACTGTTTAATAAAAGTATTAACATTGTATTTGGGGACTTACAGCAAAAAATAGGTGGCATAAATGCTAAGATTGGGGAAATGCAAGTATTATAAAAATATCATACTACATGTAAAGTGATATAGTATCACTTGAAGATAGACTGTAATGAGCTAAAGATGTACAATAAACCCTAAAGTAACTACTGGAAATTAGAGAAGATTTATAAACTGGAAGAGATAGCAATGGAAACAATGCAAAATAAGACACAGAGAAGAAAAGCTCTAAATTAATGAGCACAGCATCAGTGATCTGTGAAGTAACTTTAAGTCACCAAAATATATCTAATTACAGCCTCTGAAAGAGAAGGAATAGCACTGGTAATCAGAAAAATATATAGAAATAATGGTCAAAACTATTAACATTGATGAAAAGTGTAGCTCTACAGATCTAATAAGCTTAATAAAACTCATGTACATCAAAGAAGAAGAAATTGCATCAAGCTGTGTCATAATCAAATTTCTTAAAACCAGTGATATGGGAGAAAATCTTAAAAGTAGCTGAGGGAAGGGAGGAAAGGGTGAGAATGAAAGCAGATTTCTCAATGGAAAAAAATTCAAGCAAGGAGACAGTGTGACACAATCTTTAAAGTATGGGAAGACATCAGTTAACCTAAAATTCTTTAGTCAGCTGAATACCTTTTTATCCATTCACCAGTTGATGGGCATTTGCAAAATATCTTTTTTAAAAAGGCAAAATAAAATGTTCTCCAGACAGACAAAATCTGAAAGAACCCATCATCAGAAGACTAGTTTTATAAAAAATGTTTAAGAGATCTGTCAGGTAGAACCACAATGACACCAGACAGAAAACTGGATTTATTCATAAAAGTGAGAACTAGCAACAGTAACTGTATGGGTACATAGAAAAAAAAGTCTTTAAATCTCATTTCAACTTAATGGAATGCTTAAAGCAAAAGTAATAACAATATACTATGAGTCTTAGAAGTAAAATGTGATGATAGCACAAAAGCCTAGAGGGAGAGATGAAAGTGTAATGTTCTAAGGTTTTGAGGTAGTATAATCTCATTTGATACATTACAGATGTATACTATAACCCTAAAGCAAGCAATAAAATAATATGACAGAGCTATAGCTAGTAAGGCAACAAATAAGATAAGCTACAACTATAAAAAATAACCAACAACAAGAAGGCAGGAAAAAGAGGAAAAGGAACAAAGAACAGATGGAACAAATAGAAAACAAATATAAAAATGAGAGATTTAAACATAAGCATATTAACAATCATTTTAAATTAAAAATGTTTACATTGGGATAAAAAAGCAAGGATCAGCTATGTGCTGCATATAAGAAATGCAATTTGAATATAAACATATGTGCATGGGCTAGGGTGTAGCTCAGTAGCAGAACACTTGCCTAGCTTGTGTCTATCCTTAACACCATACAAAAAAAAAAAAAAAGACACATGTGCATTAAAACATATATAATTATCTATCTCCAAGTAGACAATGAAAAACAAAGAAGGGAAAATTGCCTACTAGTTAACTGTGAAGACATACTGCTCAATGCACAGTATTCAAACAGTGGCTTTTAGCATAAGAATATAGGCCAGTAGTATCTAGGTCTGTGGTGGCAAACTTATGGCACATATAGCACAGCAGGCTGTTCCTATGATTGAAAGCTCTGTTATTCTATTTTGCTCTTAAAATGAAAGATGTTAACATATGAGTTTTTTTTTCCCCTAAACTAAAACCTCAGTATTCAGGTTTAATTGCAGTGTAGACACTTGGTGATTGGGTTGAAGTTTCGGTACTGGGTCTCTAAAAGGTTCACCATCACTGATCGAAGTGTTTTTAAAAATGTTCCCACATTACCAAGAAAAGAAAGCATTGCTTAAGAAATGGCACTGAGAACCCTGGCTTCCACATGGATAAAAAGAAAACAAGGTCTTCACGCTATACATAACTGAGAACCCCAGGGAGTTGAAAAACTAAATATTAAAGATAAAACTTAAAAGATAATAGAAAATATTGGAGAATATTTGTATTTTTTGTTGTTGTTTTCTTTTGGTTTCTTTTTTTGGTTCTTTCCCAGTACCGGGAATCAAACTCATGACCTCATGCTTGCCAGGCAGGAGCTGTGCCACTGAGCTAAATCCCCAGCCCCTGGAGAATATTAGTAAAATTGAAGTTGATAGAGATTCCTACCTAGAGAATATCCATCCCTTAAAAAAAAGCTAACCATAAACCAAAAGGATATGCAGACTTAAGCACATCAAATTAATGGATTTCTAGAGTGGGTGACACAGGACCCAACCCCCATTACAGTCTGAGTCTCTGCCCTCCGTGCAACTGCAGCAGACAGGAATTCCTCACTCAGAAGTCTCACCAGGGTTCACGTGTGGGCCCTCCCTGCACGGGCCCTGCACCAAGTGAGCGAGTGCTCCAAGAGCTGCTGGTCCCACAGTTCGAGTTCATGTTTTACTTGCACCCAGACCCCCTGAGGGGTCACAGGCACAGGCAGTCTGTGATTGCTCTTTGAGTGGCCCAGGTCTGGCTCCTGCACATTCCCTGAACTGACTAAGAAGCAGAACCAGGTGGGCTGTGACCCACTCCCACCGCCAAGGTTCCCAGCTGAAACTCGTGGAGAGAGCCAGGTATTTCCCATCTACTTCCTGGGGGCAGAGCGGGCAACCCAGGACCCCACCGCCATTACAGTATGAGTCTCTGCCCTCCATGCAACTGCGGCAGACAAGAATTCCTCACTCAGAAGCCCCAGGGACTGCTTTCACCGGGGTTCGTGAAAGGGCCCTCCCTGCGCGGGCCCTGTGCCGAGTGAGCAAGTGCTCCAAGGTCTGCTGGTCCCGTGGTTCGAGTCCATGCTTTACTTGTGCCCAGACACCCTGGGGGGTGTCGCAGGCAAGGGCAGTCTGTGATTGCTGTAGGTCCGGCCTGCATCTGGTTCCTGTATGTGTCCTGAACTGATTGGAGACACAGAATCAGGTGGTTCACAAATTGTTGACCTGCAGTTTGTGTCTGGGTTTTGCCTGTACCCTGAACTGCCTGGGGACATAGGTCTACTGGACTAGGATTGTCACACCAGTGCAACCTGAGTCTGGGCTGTGCACATGCCCTGAACTGCAAGGGGATGCTGGATCAGATGGTCTGCCATCAGCTGACACCAATGCCCACATCTGAGACCTGAGATAACTAGATACAAATCAACAAGTGCCAGAAAACCCCAGACTAAGTAGTGCTTCTCAGTGGATGCTGAGGGGCAAACCTGACCAACAGGAAAACTAAGGACACTAGCAGCCTTTGCTGTGCAGCCACTGAAGAGGGAAACTGAGCTTTCTGCATCCGGTATCAAACATGACAAAACGAAGGTCTAAAACACAATCCCAGAACTCCACCCCACTCAGAACAAGTCCAGGAGACATTGACATAGGAGAACTTGGTAAGCACATGCCTAAAATAGCTGAAATGATTGCAATGGAAGTAAAGAAACAACTCCATAAAGCCATAGAAGAGATGAGATCAGAAATAATCTCTCAGGCAAAAAATGAAATGACAATAATAATGAAAGAATTGCTCAAAATGTCTGAAGAGGAAACATATAAGAAAATGGAAGAACAAAGGCAAGGGTCAGAAGTGTTAAATGAAAAATATAGAAAGGACTTAGAACGCATGAACCAGATTCAAAGAGACTTTCAGGAAAACAAAGCTTCCACTGAAAGCTGCCAAAACCACTTGAATGAAGCTGAAGATAGAATTTCAGACTTTGAAGACAACATAGCAGCTAGTGACATGAAAGAAAAGATCTTGTAAAATCCACAAGGATCCAGGAAAAATCAATGCAAAAGCTGCAAGATGAGGCAAAGAGGAATAATATACGACTAATAGGAGTCAATGAAAAAGAAGGAGGAACACAACTGACATAAAAAGAATATTTGCAGAAATAATAGCAGAAAATTTCCCAAGTATGGAAACAGAACCTAATATACAGGTAAATGAGGCATATAGAATTTTAACCAACCACAACCAAAATAAAACTACACCCAGACATATAATAGTCAAGTTCCCAGATCTCCAGCAAAAGAACAGAATATTAAAAGCTGCTAGAGAAAAGAAACAGATTATTTATAAAGGAAAGCCCATCAGAATCATGACAGACTTCTCAGCACAAACCATCCAATTGAGAAGAGCTTGGAGCAAATTATTACAGGTCCTAAGACACAACAGCTTCCAACTAAGACTAATGTACCCTGCCAGACTATCTCTCAAATTCAACAGAGAAATAAAATATTTCCACAACAAAGAACAATTGAAGAACTTCATGAGTGCCAAACCAGCATTACAAAGAGTACTAAAAGATGTTCTAGACAGAGAAAAATCTGACCACAATTTCAAGAACAACAGTAGAAAGGAAACGTCAAGAAGGGCAAGCAAGTAAACAGGTAGAAAAAGTAGGAAACCAATGCAAGCAAATAACATGACAATGATAAATCAACACATATTGATTATAACTATAAATGTAAATGGTCTTAATTCTCCAGTCAAAAGAAACAGACTGGCAGAGTGGATTAAAAAACAAAATCCAATGATATGCTATATACAGGAAACACATTTTACTCAAAAGGAGATCCGTAGACTAAAAGTCAAAGGATGGAAAACAATCCTCCATGCAACAGGAACCCAGAAAAAAGCAGGTGTAGCTATTCTGTTTGCAGACAATGTAAACTGCAAACTGACAACAATCAAAAGAGATAAACAAGGTCACTACATATTTGTCAGGGGAAAACTGCAAGACGATGAGATAACAATCATAAACATGTATGCACCAAATATCGGAGCTCCAAATTATATAAGACAAATCTTAAC
>NW_004955402.1:22085846-22128008 GCF_000276665.1 Chinchilla lanigera | reverse complement strand
AATGAAAGGAAAATTCTCAAGGGTAAAGGGCAACTGGGATGTGGGAAAAGAGAAGGGAAAGAAGGAGAAATTTTGTATGTATGTATATACAGGATAGCTAACGTAGCTGATCTACTGTCTTCTATTTCTTTGCTGAGAGACACAGTTAATGAGTCCCTGATTGATCAATACTGCATGTCTCTGTTTTCATGAGAAACCACTTTGAAGATATCAATATGTAATACAACAAGCATTGTTAATTTCCTACCACTTTGTTTTTAACTCTGTATTGTTTGTATTTTTTTTTGCTATTTTGTAAATGGTTGTCTGTTAATGTTTCCCTCCTTTTATTTTTAAAATTTAAAAAAATTTATGTATTTTTGTTTCATAAAGGACTCAATAGACTTAGGAGACAGGTGACAGAGGAGAGAAGATAACAATGACCAGATTAATACCTAGATCCTGCATTATCCAACATGGCATCTGCTAGTCACTTGTTACTAGTTGTTTTAAAATTTTTACTTAATTAAAATAAAAAATTTAGTTCCTAAATTATACTAGCCACATTTCAAGTTCTTAATAGCTGCACATGGCCAGTAGCTACTATTTTGGACAGCAAAACCATAAGACATTTCCATAGCTCATGTTTTAGTTACTTTTCTCATTGCTGAGACAAAATACCTGACACCCAAAGTTAAAGAGAGAAAGGTTTATTTAGCTCCCCATTTATAGAGGCTTTACTCCATAACTGGGTAGCTCCAAGGCAGGGTAGCACATGGCAGAGGGGCAACAGTTCATGGCAGCAGAATATAGCAAAAGAAACAAGATAGAGAGAGTGAGACAAGCCTCTCTCTGTCCTCTGGATATTGAATCCAGTCTACCAGGATTAGGGTGGTGCTAATCTAATTAGTGGACTGATCCTGCAATCACCCACCCACCCTTAATCCCAGCACTGTACTGTTAATCAGTCATACACCCTAGATTCAGCCACCTCCAAAAAGTCTCTCCTCCATGACCGCAGGAGGCTTTTGGGGGACATCTAGATACAAACTATAACATCTCACAAAGTTTTATGGAACAGCAGTGCTCTAAGATACACAGGAAAATTTTGTAAAACAACCAAAAGAGGGAACTTATTAAAAGAGTGGACAAAGAATATAATGAAGACAAGCCCAAATGACTAATAAGTACATGAAAAGACACTCATTTCATTTGTAATAATGAGTAAAGCATCACCTTGTAATTATCTGATTAACTAAAAGTTCAAAAAAGCTTGTAAGAAATGGAAACTTCGTGATTCAATAGTGGAAGTGAGGACTGGTGTAGCCATTCTGGAAAGCAACCTGACACTATCTAGTGCAACTAAATGTGTACATACACGTGTGACACTGAAGTCCTTTTATATGTGGCCTGCCAGGAAAGTTGCATGTTGAATACAACGGTTAGAAGCAGAGCACTCTGTCAAAATTATATCAGAAATGTTAAATTAGCAAAAGTTAAAGTTGAAGAATCTTAAAGAAGATACATAATACCAATGAAAGAGAAAGACTGGAAAAATTAGAGTTTCAGTTCAGTTACTCAAATGACAGGATCCAAAAAGTGCAACGACCTGATGTAACTTAAAACACTCACTAACTAGCACCACAGAATTTTTAAGATTTATGAATTATGCAAGTGTGCACAGCAGACATATTAGAGGAGGACTCTGGAGGAGGAAAGCAAACACAGGCGGTACTCAAAGATGAGGAAAGCATGGTGGATTCATGTGGGCTAATGAAGACAGTGCATGCAGAGTATTTGACCTTAAGGGGACAGAAAGAGGAAGGTTATGTGTAGAGGAAGCATACTGCTTAGAGTGAGAGAAAATAATCAAAGGGTCAGTCACGTGGAAGCAACTTTGAACAGGAAGTTTTTTATTTTCTTTTTTTTTTCTATATGATGGTCTCACACAGGCTCTAGAGGAATAAATTAAGGTCAAAATGAATTCATTGCAATTGGATTCTTTAAAAATAGTCATTTAAGGGACTGGGGATTTAGCTCAGTGGCACAGCGCCTGCCTGGCAAGCATGAGGTTGTGAGTTCGATTTCTGGTACCAGAAATAAACCAAAAAAAAAAAAAAAACAAAAACCATTTAATAATACATCCTCCCAAGGGAATAAATGTGCAGTGAAGGCCAAACCTGGCATTTATCTAAATTTCTTTTCACTTAGAGAAGGAAGAGCTGGCATGATTTATAATAGTATCAAGAAAATGTAAGAATGACTTTGACTTGGCAGTATCTTACCAAGATACAAAGCAGGGGTGCTCCAAAAACACCTTCAATATTTCCATCTCTTGTAAATGGAGATCCTTTACCATCTTGCTCCTACTGACCCCTTGCAGCCTCAGTTTCCAATACACTCATAGTAATGGGGGCTCAGTTTCACCCAAACAGACCAAGTCAATATCCAACCATAGACCTAGAGATTTCCTAAGCACCTGCCTGGGAAATATCACTTGCCAGTGCCTCTTAGTGATTAATCTTTACTCATTTCCTGTGACCTTTTCATATGTGTCCTGTCCTACGTGAATGTTCACACTCTGGAATTGCTAGAGTACTTGTCTACAACATTCATGGCCTGATTTTTTTTTTTTTATCATTTTGAAGGTATCACTCCATTGTCTGCCATATTCCATTGTTTCTGCCAAAAGGTCAGGTATAAACTTATGGCTTAATATTGTTAATAAGTTTTTGAAAATTCTCAACTATTAACTCTTTTTTTAAACTATTAACTCTTTAAATATTGTTTCTGTACAGCTTACATCTCTTTTCCTTCTAGACTCCTGTTATTCTTTGTCTCTTACCTTCCCTTCTTTCTTACCATTTTTTATCTCTTCTGTATTTTACATGTCTTCTGATTCATCAAAATTTAATTAATTCAGTCTTTAGTTGTTCATTATTTTAAACCCACTGGCTGAGTTACTAATTTTTATAATTGTACTTATAGCTTTGAAATTCCCTTTGATTTTTTTGAATAATCTCATTTTTCATCTCTCCATAATTTTTTTTATCTCTCAGCATAATCATTTTAAAAGTTTTTTTTAATGTGATTTTGGAAAGGAATTTTATTGATCAGACTTCTTGGTTACAAACAAGTCCACTGAGACTTGCATTTTATTTGTTTATTTTTGTGGTGCTGGGGAACGAACCCAGGGCCTTGTGAATGCAAGGCGAGAACTCTACCACTGAGCCACACCCTCAGCCCCAGCATAATCATTTTAAAGTCTGAGTTTTACAACTTTGTTCTCTAGATTAGCTATGAGTCTGGTGGTTTTTGTCAACTCATAATTATGTGGTCTTATTCCCTTGTGTATCTGGTTAGTAAATTTTTTTTCAGGTGAAATCTATAGAACATAAAAGTAACCTTTTTAAAATGAGTAATTCAGTAGCATTTAGCACATTCACAATGTAGTGTAACAACTACCTCCATGTAGTTTCAAAATATTTTCATCAACCCAAAAGAAAACCCTGTATCCATTAAGCAGTCACTGCTTACTCCCATTCCCTACAACCCCTAGCAACTACCAATATGCATTGTGTTTTTATTTATTTTATGTCCTTATATTTAAAATAGGTTTCTTCTGGGCAGCATGCAACTGGATCTTATTTTGTTTGGGTCCCCTTACCCCCATACTGTTGCTTAAAAATTCCCAAACAATAATCTAGGGACACCAGTGTGATTTTCTTTGCTCAAGATTATTGTTCTTTGTTGCCTGATGTCCATGGTCTTGCAAACCATTATTTCCTACATTTTGTCCATTTTTCTCCTTTTGGTTGTTTCAGGTGGGAGAGTAAATACAATCTCAGTTACTTTACCTTACTCTTTAAAAACATAATTCATGAGCTTTGAATTAGCAGTTAAATTCATTCTATTCTAAGTATTCAATTTTAGTTTACTTCTTTTCTTTTTCTTTGAGGCCTTGTGGCACATGATCATATTTTAACCAAGACATTAGCCTTTCTGAATATAAGCTTCACTGGTAGCTTATATTATACAAAATATGCCCACTTCTTCCAGGTTAACCTGCTTTGCCTATAATCAGCAAGTTCCGGCCTCCAGACCCTTTCCCCCAGGAGCTGGCAAGAATAGCATTTCATGAACTGCTGACAGTGTCCTTAGTCATCAGATGCACTTGACAATAGCTGGCCTCCCTCCTAAAATGAGCATCATTACATCCATCCTCACTCCCACCCACCAGGTGTCTACAGAAGCCCTGAACTCCATGGAAACCCCTGTTAGAGCCCTGGAGGTTTTTGATAACTCATTTTAAAACACAGCCTGGTTAACTTTTAGGTGTGTATAAATTTCTGAAGACAATCAACATTTACACAAAGATGTTCTGAGTTGAGGTATTTCCCCTCCTCCTCTTTTTTTTTTTTTTTTTTTTTTTTTGCCATCAGCATATAGTACTTCTAAATGCTGTAGCTGCTCACTGCTACCCAGCTCAGGCTCTCCGGGGTGTTCACTTTGAGAACTACTGGTGCTGTGGTACACATGTGATGGTGACATCAGCCATCTTATTAGAGGCAGACACCTGTGTGAGTCCCTTCTTAGAGACCAACTAGATTGTCACACCGGCCCTAGCATGCTACGATGAAAGAGCATTTAAACATATAGTAAGATTTCTATCATGCTCAACATTGCTCATCACCAAACCCCCTCCCTGCAGTGGTTGCTCCATCTCTCTCTGCTCTTTCTCAGCCAGACTTCTTAGAAGAACTGTCTGCACTTGCTCCTTCATGTCCCCATGCCTGGCCAGATGTGATCTGGCTTTGACACTCCACACCCAGCCTCCAGGAGTGTCTCTTACCAGTCCTGCGATCTCCCGTCAGGTCTCATCCTGCTTGCATGGGCAGCACCTGACACAGCGGACCCACTCCCTCTCTTCCTAGTTTGCTGCCGCTCTGCTCTTTCTGTCCCCTGCCTGTTTGGTTGAGAGTCCTGAAGGCTTTGTCCCTGCTTTTTTTCTTCCAGGAGAACCCATGACTCCTGAAGCTTTGATGACTCCTACCTGATGGGAATGAAGATGGGAAAGACTTGGTAATCAAGGAAGTGTGCCAGGCCTTGCGTTCAACCCTGAGAGGATTGCTGGAAAGGAGAATTTAAGTCAGCTAAAAGAGAATGGGACTGTAAGGATTAACCTGCTCTTTCTAGGCGTGGCATTTAAATGCTGACAAGTGATAAGACTTGGGTTTCCAGAACACAGTAAATTTTAAATATGCAAGGCAAGAGGTTCCCACAGACAAGTTATTATCACATCTGACATTTTGTGAAAACAGAGAGCAATGCATCAAACTGGAATGCTGAATGAGATTCCATCATCTCGTGTTGTAAAAGGAATATGACCCCAACAGGCCAACATTTCTGCCCCACCATGGGAAAAGAACCATCCAGGTGTGTCCATTCCTACTGGCTGTATATGTATAATGTGTAAACAGAAGACACTGCCTTTTTAAGGCTGCTGGTCTAAACACCAGAACCTAGTAGCTACAGTTTTATCCAGTCGCCAAGCTCAGCTTGGAAATCTTCCTTCCTACCAAGACTTAACCCTCCTTCCTGGCTGAGCTTGAAGTTGCCTGTGCTGGAAGTCTTTGTCATCCTTTGCTTGCTCCTTTGTGAGCGTTTGGATATTTACACTTCATTCATTCTGCTGCAGTTCAGGTAACTTGTCAACAAACCTTCCTTTTTCAGCTTTTCTGTACGCTTTTTTTCCCCCAGTACCGAGGATTTCACACTGAGGCACATCTGCAGTCCCTCCCCAACATTTTTGAGATAGGGTCTTGGTAAGTTGCCCAGGCTGGGCTGGAATTTGTGATCTTCCTGCTTCAGCCTCTCAGAGTCCCTGGCTTCTGTAGGCTTCCTGAAGGCAGGGCTAGTCCCTCGAGACACCTGTCAAAGCACTTCATACACCATGAGCACTGAGTGAGTGTGTGTGAACTGAAGTTTACCTGGAAATTCCTGTAGCAAGGGAGGAATTCCCACAGACGGGTGGCAGTGGCAAGGTGCATCTCAGCGGCATCTGTCAGCCGTGAAATGCCCTGATGTAGCACCTCACCAGTCCCTGCACCAGGCAAATAATTCTCTACTCCAAGGAAAGGGGGAGGGCTGGGAGAGAACACTTCAGGCCCTCCCTGCCCCATCCGGCAGCACATCCTCCCCATGAGCCCTTGGATGGCGTCAGTGGTGCCATGGTAAGGAGGGCAGTCAGTCTGTCTAGGTTGAGTAATGGTCCAGGGCTAGGTCACCACAGGGTGTGCATGTTGGTGTGTGTCCATGTGTATGATGTGTGTGTGTGAATGCACACGGAGGGAGGGGGGACCTGCAACATAACAGAAACGCCCTAACAGGCAAGGGGCAACCTGGTCCGTGTAGCACACCAGTGAAGGGTCAGCCTTTCCTTCTGGCCCACAAAGCCTGCCCGCTGCAGGCAGTGTGAAATTTCACTCCAGAATAGAAGTTAATATGTTAATAGAGACCAGGTTGTTGCCATAGCAACCACTACAGTATCCTCTGACTCCTGTTAATTCATAAAAACCCAAAGGTGAGCAGAGGTGGTGATGATGCCTCTGGTTGAGCCAGTGTGCCGCCCTCGTCTGGCGTGGGGTAGAGGGCTGACTCCCCGGGTGGTGAGGCCCCTGCACACTCTGCAGACAGAGAAGGATGAAGGACAGACAACTGGTTACCAAGGTAATACCAGGCTGGGAGCACAAGAGGAGGAAAAAGGATGGGAGTTACCTGCAGAGCAGAAGCTACTGCCTCCCGGGACCGGAGCCCTTGATCCCACGTAACTTCCGTGCTCTCCAGGGTGCCAAAGACGGGTGCTTCAGGAGGACAGGGCCATCAGTGCCAACCACCGGTAGGGCCAAAGCCGCACCAGTCTGGGAGTGTGGGCAGCGTCAGCCCCATGCTTGCAGCCCAAGCACAAGGTGGGCATGGAGGGCAAGTGCAAGGCCAGGAAAGTCACCGAGCTGATCCAGGGAACAGTGTGGCATGTCCTTGCTCTTGAGTCTTCTCCTGTTTCAGAAGCTGTGTGGACTGAGATAAAGAAAACAACCAAGTGAGACGGCAGTGCTGGGGGGAGGCTCTGGGAGATCATTTGGTCCCCTCTGAGCAAACCCACTTGAGTTTCACAGATAAGGAAATAACAGTGTTCATAATAGCGGCTTCTTTTTAGTACGTGTGAAAGGGTTCCTGCATACTTGAGAAACACCACCTCATTTGTGTCTCAAGACAGTCCAATGAGATGGCCGTTATCTTTGCTTGCATTTCACAGATGACAAAACAGACTCCAGAGGCCAACTCACTTACCTGAGGTGCCCTGGCCAGGCAGAGAAAGCCCTGTGCTATGGTTGTTTACCAAGGCGATTTCCATTACACCATGGCACCATGCAGCAGACACCTTCCACGGGATTGCTGTCCTAGAACCGAGCTGTTGGAAAGGGTTCCACTTGCCCAGTTGGCCAGAGACATATCTTTGTGGTTAGATTGAAATGCAGGGGCAGAACATGAAGATCAGGCCACAGAGGCAGTGGATGCTGGGAGACAATGTCCACTATATCCGTGAATGCTCCATGAGCCCTGAGGATTGGGCCATTTCCAAGGCCTGAGAAAGCCTGCTTGAGGTGCTGGAGGAGGAAGGGACCTTTAGATCAGGGATGAAACAGCTGAGACCAGGAGAAACACTGGAGAAAGAAGCTTGGTGCCCTGGACTGAGGAGGCCTGGACTTGATCATTTCAGAACTAGGCCTCAGATCATGGGGAAAAGCCTGAAGGAAACACCAATCTATGCAAGGAGGTTGTCCTAGACCAACAAAATGGCCTCTGGGTGGAAAGAGTGAAGTTCCACCTGGAGAAGGCTATGGAGTGACAGGACTGGGAGGTGTATGGAGGTTACAGGATATGAGGGGTGGAGGAAGGAGAACAGCAAGTGCTAGGAGAATTGGAAAGGAATGTTCAGGAACTTAAAGAACAGGGAAGAAATCTTAGAAACTGCCCAGTGTTTAAAGGCCGAGTCTTAGCTAAGAGACCTTCACCTCTTTCCTCACCTGCCCCCAGGTCCAGTGTGCTATTTCCTGCATCCCCAAGGTCGCTGTCCTGGGCCCTCTTTGCTACCACAACTGACTTCCCCAGGTTTAGTCTATCCCATCCCCACACCCTACGAAACACACTGTTGACGTTGCTGCTCGGTGCATAGTCATCCTTCTTCAGCTCATCCTTCCCACTCCCATCCTTTCTGTAGGAGCACCTCCGACTCATTACCTTCAGGACCCCTTGGGCCCATCACGTGTCTTCCAAGCACACCATGCTTGATTTCTCTTATCTCACTAGACTGAGTGCTGTGAGTTGGGTCCAATTCATCTGGGATCCTTATACAAAACCCTGGAGCTCAAAGTTGGTTGTTCATGTAGGGACAGAAAGTGGTGAACCCTGTTCTTATCCATCATAAGGGCCACAAACAACACTCCTATAACAACAACCAAAAAAAGATTAATAAGAGAAAATCAGAATGAATTTACTTAAACAAGGCTTTATGTGACAGGAGAACCTTCAGAAATGAGGACTCAAACTCCAGAGGCAGCTGTCTGTTTTTATACTTAGATTGGATGAAGAAGGCACCGCTATGTAGAAATGCGACAGGACGAGTGTATGATGTAATGTAATAGCATGGGGGTGCCCGGCAGAGCCTGTCTGGTCAGATTCTCTTGGTCTCTGTGTAGCGTTCCTCCTCCTGTGGGGGAGAAGGAGCAGGCACCTCTGGAGTGAAGGCCTCCAAGGAAGAAGGAAGAGTGAGCTTTCGAGGTTCAATGGCCTGCTTTGGAGAGGGTTTTAGTATCTATGAGCCACCTTAAGGAAGAGGAATTCTGGTTTCTTTGACTCCAGAAAAGAATAAGAGGGAGAGACAGGAGGGCATTAGACAGGCAGACGCTTTGCTCTTGAGGTTGTCTCTGAGCCCTTCTAATCTCCTTTGGTTCACAGCACTCAGCATGCTGGGCATAGTGATGCATACCTGCAGTCCCAGCACTCCGGGAGGCTGAGACAGGAGGATGGAAAGGTCAAGCCCAGCCTGGACAATTTAGAGACTTAATGAGACCCTATTTCAAAGTAAAAATTTTAAAAAATAACAAAGAGCTGTGGAAGTGTGCATACAATTTAGGTTCTTCCTAATACCAAAAAACGCTTTTTTTAAAAGAACTTAGTATGCCAAAGGTTGGGGTGGCATTTTCTGAGTCCCAGCAGTATAATTAGCAATAGCAACTTGTCAATTCCATTAAAAAGGAGATAGGAGGTGGTCTGCTGATAGCCAAAGTTGAAGCTGAAACAATAGAGTTGAAAAAGCTCATTCACTGTGCGCCCTCTTGTGGGGAAGAGGACAAAGAACACGTTTTTCTCCTTGTGTTGGGGGTTGGAATCCCGGGCCTCCTTCATACTGGACTAGAACTTGTGAACCTCCTGTCTAAGCCTCCAGAGTAGCTGGGCTTACAGGCTTGGACTATTCTAATTTCGAAGATAGAAATTTAGATGTTCCCCTATATCTTCTTCCTCCTTTTCCACACATACGTATAATACAACATTAAGGATAAATTTTTTTGCCATAATATGATTTATGATTTTGTAAATGCTTTTCACAGATGAACTAGGCAGTATAGTATAATTATATTTTGTTTCTGGTAACACTCTTTTGTGTTTTTGAACTAGAAAATCATTACTTGTTTCATTTGCTTGGTTTCTAGGCACTTATCAAAACTAATACCAAAAAAAAAAGCCCAAATTTTCTTCTGAAGCTGTTACAATCTCTCAGAATTGCCAAACAAATCTAGACTCTCCAACAATTCTACTTTAAAAAAATGATTGTGTCTATTCTCCGTGCTACTGCTTAAATTGAGATGATTTTTCCCTCTCATCTGAGACACACACTCTGGGACCCCACACTTGCTTACCTTTTTATTCTTTGTATGAATAAAAAAATTGACTTTTAATAAATCAAATGATTATATTTTTGCTTTGTGGTTAGAGCTGTTAATGTCTTATTTTTAAATTCTGTCTGTATCCTCATAGTGTGAAGATATTTTACTGTGCTGTGTTCTATAATCTTTCTTATTTTGCTTATTCACAGTTAAGTCAACATTTCACTTGGAAATAATTTTTGTGCATGGTGTGAGGTAGTTATCAAATTTCATTTTACTGTTTCTATATGGATTTTAACTGATCTGCATGGTTTATTGAAATGATCATCTCTACTCTGCTATTCTGTAAAGCTATTTGTGTCTTTTGTCAAGCATTCACGTGTGTGTAAACCTATTCCTGGGACCTTACATCTCTTCTTTGTTCAGTTTATTTATCCTTATATTAATTCTATTCTGCTTCAGACATTGCAACTTTTAAATAAATCTTGATAACCTGTAAAATATAACATTCCATTCTCTTTGCTCTTCTTAACATTTGCATTTTCATACAAGTGTTAGTATTAGCTTTTCCGTTTTGTTCAAAAAGCGTTTCAATTTGGTGGGGGAGGTTTGCATTAAATCTACAGATTCATTTAGGAAGAACTGTCATATTTATGATATTGGGTCACCTATGCAATCCATGAACATAGAATATCACTCCATGGATTTAAATTTTCTTTAACTTCTGTCAGTAATACTTTTTCACTGGCTCCTAAATAATCTATCTAAAATCTTAATTTCTCCTACACCAGGTAACAAGACACCGTTTTAGGGACTAAGAAATGGATAACTGGGGTGGGGGACATTATCCTCCCCACCACCCCCGCCATCCTCAGTGTTTCTACCTTTCATCTTTCAGTTCTTTGACTCACAGTTTCCAAATCACTGTGCAGCCTCGAGCATCACCTTCTCTCACCACTGTGCTCAAGTCATAATTAGCAGGGAAAGGAAAAAGTGTTATCCTTTTATTGAGCAGAAAGTCGTTCCCAGACGCTTACCAGGAGATTTCTCTTCCTTGTCATTGCTCAGCACTTGGTGTTCTGACCCAGCCTAGCCGCGGATGAGGCTGATATGTGATAGGGGCCCAAGGAGAAACGAGGGTCATCCCCAGGAAAAAGGAAGTGTCCCTTTGCCCTGGCCCCAATAGTCGGGATTCTGTTAACAAACAAAAAAGAGGAAACTACTGTCAAGCAGACTACTAGTGGTGTCTGCCACAGAGAGCCACCAACAACGACGTTTTAGTCACTTCTCCCGTATTCCAGCTTTCCCATCTACCAGCTGCTTGCATTCCAATTTATGCTATTGTCTGTTTTTCCTGCTGCTTAAGCTGTAAGGTTAAGTACTTCAGGTGTTGGTGATTGCTATTTTGCTTTTTTGTTGGTTTTTTTTGTTTTGTTTTGTTTTTAGATAGGGTCTCACTATGTAGCCCAGGCTGGCCTTCAACTAATAATGATCCTCCTGTCTCAGTCTCCCGAGTCTCCCGGGGTTACATGCATGCGCCACCACGCCCAGCAGCTTTTGATTTTTAAAGACAAATTTTTAGAACTCAAGAAAAGGAAGAAAAAGAATAAGGAAATATCTCTAAAAGCCCCCCCCTTTTTTAAAAAAATGTCTACTGTAATAAAAAGTCTTGGCTTTAAAGACCACTATGAGGTGTAAAAAATATCTAGAAAAACTCCGAATTTTTCTGCCTTTAGGCTTATGAAAACTATAAGGGCACAAAGGCTGTGAGGTGAAAGGGAAATTTATTGAGAACAGCACTGTCAGAAGTTACAGTTTTAAAGTCCTGTGCTCTTACAAGAGTACGCTTGGTGCCTCCTTTCCGCTTTCAGAATTGAGTCCTGAACGCACTGCAATCTGTACGTTTGCTCAAACTTTTTCTTGGCAGTCGTTCTGATGCAGAAGACCACAGTTCTGCCACTGTTGGATACAACAAGGATTTTCGATGTGAGGAGGGAGGAGGAGCCTCTGGAGAACACCCCCCACCCCAGGCTCTGGGTCTCACCCCAGGCCAGAGCAGACCTTGCTCCCGAAGCCACTTGCCATAGAGACTTTGCCGCCAACGTGCTCTGGAGCACAGACGGACTGGGACGTGGAGAGGAGGTCACTTCATTAAACGGTGACAGGTCCTTCCTCTCTGCAGAGGGTTCAGCAGGGTGATGTGTATAAAGCACTTGTCACAGTAATATTAACTTCTTATGAAATATAAGTTTTGTTGTTGCTAGTATAATAAATTGATTTCCCAGATGGGAAAAGGAAAGTGTAGAAATCATGTTCCTTGGCTCCCTTCTGTGGAAAAGAAAATTTGGAAAATGTGTAACAGTCTCTATTCCACTCTAGGCGTCATTATTCCAGAGAAGCGTCTCTCTTCCTGTAGCACTATGTAAAATTTAGGGGAAAGACTCTATCCAGGTCATAGGCAGACCCCATAAAGCCGGGGAAAAAGGCTGAAGGTACTGAACTGGAGAGACACGCCCTTAGGAGTTCAATCTCCTTATTCCAAGTTCCATTTTGTGCTTTATGAAAAAAATTCTTGTAAAATAAATTTGGCAGTGGGCACAACAGTGTTACAACAGCTCTGTAAATTATTTGGGAAACCTAATTATGTTTGCACTGATAAAATTATCTTATCAAATGTTATCCTCATTAGAAAAGGCCCAAATTCCAAGGGAGGTTTGCAATTTGCCGTTCCTGGATGATTTCTGAAGAGGGAGGTTAATGGTAATAACTCGTTTTCTGTCTCGCTTCACAGCGAGGATGTCTGTCGAGTTTAGAAAAGATTCTGTACAGGTTCCCTGAGCTACACGTGAAAGAGGAAACGGTAAGGGAGGGGTCCACGTAAACGCGAGAGGAACCCGAAGGGAGAAGAGAGCAATCGCAAAGAGCAGTAACGTAGCCTACAGAGAAAGAAGCAACTGCCATGGACCGCAGGTCTTTCTAAACTAATCCAGGAAAGTTTGCTCTCCAGCTTCACCTGGCCCTTGTACAGATCGGAGCTGCCTTCAAGCACCCTGCCAGCTATGGCTGAAACCAAAACGGTACGTGAAAGGGCAGCATCGGGCGCTGTGGTACAAGGACGTTCTTGGTCTCGGTCTAGAGAGTTTCAGCCGGACTCCAGCAACAACAGAGGACGAAACAGGAGCTGAAAGCCGCCTGCAGACAGATTTTTCCGAGTGGTTCAAGAACTAGTAGAAAACTCAAGTGGGAGCTCATTGTGATTTTATTTTATGTATTTATTGATGGGTTTCTTTAAAAATTTTTTTTTTCTTTGCCGTAGTGGGGATCAAACCTAGGACGTTGTACGTGCTAAGCACACACTGAGCCACTGTGCTACATTCCCGCCTTCACCGTGGCTTTCATCAGAACTTCTTCAGTGACTGGGGATATTGGCCAAAATTTCATGGGTTTATTTTTGAAAACTCAGATTGTTTGTTCTATTGAGTTATAAGAGTTTTACATAATCAGATGGCAAATTCTTTATTAGATTTATGCTCTCAGATATTTTTCTCTTAGTTTGCTTTACCACAGAGTCTTTTGAAGAGCAAAATGGTATTTTCCCCTCTAATGGTTCTTTTTCACTGTGCCCCATCAAAGAAATCCTTGCCTAACTCAAAGTTGCAAGGATTTTTTTCTATATTTTCCTCAAAGAGTTTTAGTTTTAGCACTTGTAAGCGAGTTGGTTATGCATTACAAAGTGATTTTGTGTCTGGTATGTGATCAGGGTGAAGATTCACATTCTATGGTGAATGTCAGGGGCTGAAATAGTAGGGAATGAGGAAAATTTTGTTACACGATGATAAAAAAATTCCTGGAATTACACAGTGATCATTTTCAAAACCCCTAAATTGTACAGTTCAAGACGGTTAGAGGTGAATTTTACCATGTGAATCTTATTTCAATAATAATTTTTTAAATAAAAAATATAATAAGATTCACTTTCTACTAGAGTTACTGGTCAGGGAACATTTAAACTTTTCTTTCAGAGGCTTAACAGGTTGAGAGGAATAGATATGACAAACGGTTAGAAGTCAGAGGAAACCCTCTTTTTGGTGGGGGCAAAATATTATGCCTTTGTACAAAATTATGGGCCAGTTTTAAATCACATGAGTTGCTAAAAAAAAATCCCAAAACTTGCATGTGGTTTAAGAGGGTTCTGAATCCGTAGCCCTGGGTATCTGATAAGTAACAAATTAAAATCTTCCTTAGAAGAAAATACCTTCATCCAAATCTCAGATTATTCCTATAAGTAACTTCAAATACAATTGAACAGCTATGTCCTGTGGCAGATACTAGCGGTCCCAAAGTGTGTCATTTTGTCTGTCTGATTATTAGAAGGTTTCTCTGCAGTTCGTAGTCATGGCTCACTGGATAGCGGAAAAGTTGCTGTTTTGCTAGGGTATAAAACTTGTTGGAAATCTGTACGGCAGAACCTGCCAGAAATCTCTTTAAATTGCGAGGGAAAACCTTTCCCTGGGAGGCAGCTTCCTGGAAGAAGCAAAACTGCCAAGAATACATAAGACACTGCTGCCAGGAGAGCTGCTGCTGGATGCAAGAGAAGCTGACTGCTCAGATTGCCTGGCCAGTGCTGGAATATGGGAAGAGAAGCCCTTCCCACCGCGGTGTCCCTCCAGCGCCTTCTACTGACAAATTGTAACATCATGGCCCTGCTACAGGGAAAAAAATTGTTAAAACCCATTTCACGAGATAGATCAGGCAAATAAGAATGAATGTCAGCAAACTAATAGCTGGCAAAGGCACTGTGCTGTGTTGAATAGTGTACCCCCCCCAAAATCCATGTCCACCTGGAACCTCTGAAGGTGACCGCATTTGGACATGTATACTTTATTTTGCGGGTGCAGTTGGTTAAAATGAGGTCAGACTGGATTCAGGTGGACCCGAAGTTCAGTGACTGGTGTCCTTTAAGAGGAGATAAGAGATGGAGCCACACTCAGCTTCAGACTCAGACTCAGAAGGAAGGAAACCACGTGACAACAGAGACAGCGATTGGAATGATGCAGTTCCTCTCTGAGGACTGTCACAGATTGTGGACAAGGACCAGAAGGTAGGAAGAGGCACAAGAAGTCAGCTTCTAGAGCCTTCAGCAGGAGCATGGCCTTCCCAGCACCTTGATTTCAGTCTTCTGGTCTCCAGAACCATGAGATAATAAACTCCTGCCACTAATGTTGTGGTAACTTGTTACGGTACTTTGTGCCAAGTGAGGTATCACCAAATGTTCAATTGCAGTTTGTGGAGAGTCAACTCATCCACGAGTACATTGAGTTGATGCCTTGGAAGAGCGATTAGAAGCAAGACTTTACATTCGGCCACTGGGTGCTGGGAAGGCCATGCTCTTGCTGAAGGCTCTAGAAACTGACTGCTGGTCCCTCTTCCTACCTTCTGGTCCTTGCCCACAATCTGTGGCAGTCCTCGGAGAGGAACTGCATCATTCCAATCGCGCTCTCTATTGTCACGTGGTCTCCTTCCTTCTGAGTCTATGGTAATCATGCACTAATTACAATGGTTATATGGGTAACAGATCCTGAAATTCAACATAAATCTTGGTTTCATTATGCTTTACTGTCTTCCCAGACATGGATTTTCAGTGTCGTATAAAATTTATCACCTTCATTTCTTCATAAACTGTCATGAAGCCATTATGCCTTTTATGCAGTGTGCCTCCCTGTGTGCTTTCTGACTCACTGGGCTCTTGTCCTTGTGGACTATCTGTCTTCTGTGGTAGTCATGCCTTAGACTCTGTCTGAACGATCTTCCTTAAATTTCCAGTTCAGCATTTTGGCTTCACTCTTTAGCTCCTTTTGATTCTACCTTGGGCTCCCATTAGCAATATAAACAGAATTTCACATTCTTTTGTATCTATTTCACTCTCATAATCCCATCACTAATGGGAAACTGACTCATTTATCCATTGTTTGTTGTATTTTTAATCCTATAGTTATGAAGTCTCAATTAAGTAGATGTCAATGTGCCAGTCACCATATAGGGAACAAAGGACATAAAGAACACAAGGATGAATGAGACACAGACCTTGCCAGACATGCACGAGTGAGGACATATCTCAGAAGATCACAAATTTCCATTGGATAGAATACCTAGACAGTGGTGCTGGTCTAGGAAACAGAGGACTTAGGAAAAAAAGAGGTGAATGTAAAGGAGTGAATAGCTCATGACTAGTTTAAGGTGCCCATAAAAAAAGTAGCAATATTTAGTAGTAGTCAGCTTTGCGGGGGGAAGCTCAAGAAAAAGGTCAGACTCAAGGTTTAAACCAGAACTCAGAGCCAAGCATAGTGGTGCATGCCTGTAATCCCAGCATTTGGTATTAAGGCGGCACTAAGGCAGAGGAATCTCTGAGCATTTGAAACCAGCCTAGCCTACATTGTGAGTTCAAGACCAGCCTGAACTACACAGGGAGACCCTGTCTCAAACACAAAAAAAAGGGAAACAAACAAATAACAAACAAACACACACAAAAAAACAAGAGCAAAGTCAGAACTCAGTAGAGATAGTAATTAAAGCCTTATGGGTGGAAATGCATGGCCTGGTCCACAGACAGCTTACAATATGAAAAGTGCAAGAATTAAAAGGGGATTATTGGAGGGCACCAATAATACGCAAGATAAGAAGATCAATGTTCAGAAGAAGGAGAGCCAGAAAACAGTGAGTAATAAAAATGAAGGACAGAGAATTCAAAGAGGAAGTAGTGTAGCTGGCAGTGAGAATACGGAAAGATAAAAACTAAAGAATTAATTTGACCATAGGTAAGCCCAGTGAAGGGGGGACAGTGGAAGCCTCAGAGGCACAGTTAGCTCATAGTCTGCAATAAATCAGATACATGTGAGCGTAGGTATCACATGACTTCTCTAATATCAGAAACCCAAAGCATAAGTAAGTTAAGAGCAAAATAAAAGCTAAGTAAGGGGAAACAGAGAGAGCTTTTGCAAGTGGGGTGGGAACCAAGAGATGGAGGAAGAGGAGAGAAGAAGGGAAGGGGATGTACAAAGAGTTAAGATCTGTTATATGCCTGCACCAGCTCCCAAGATAAATGCAATAATTATGCATTGTAAACATGTACCAATAAATTTTTTAAAAGAACATATAATTGATGTTATATGAACACACACAGTTGAAAAGTCAGATTGGTCTGTAAGTCCTGACGTGAAGGAAGAGAGCCCTTCCCCCATCTTATCACTCCACAGGGCTCTAATTTCAACTCTTACTGTGTTTTCCTTGGGGACTTACTTCAATTTTTAAAAAATAATTTGCTCATACAGTTATTTATTTTTGATATTTTACTTTACCTATTATTAATTTCATATGATGCAAGACAAAGATTCAGCTGTCTTGTACATCCACAGCCACCTTCACCATACACAACTCTCACCCTCTCCTTTGCTTGCCAATGTAACATTTTAAAAAAAGTAAACATATTTATACCCTAATATTTTTAAAAAATTTTCCCCAATATATTTCTAACATAATTTTGGTTAGATCAATAGTCAGTGTTCACATTATTTATTACCCATGGCCAAACCTTCTAATATACTACTGCTGAATTTCTTGTATGCCATTTTGCTTGCTTGGACTTCATGATAGTGCTTTTTCTTCCTTGGTTTAGTCTACTATGTACCTTTCACTAATTCTGCCACAAAACTTCAGGCAGAAGTATGAATTTTCTGTCAACAACTGGAATATAACAGAACAAACCTAACTGTACTCTATCCACACCACTCGCTCCACCCTGGAAGAATATTCCTTGAGAGCTTCATCCTTCCTTGTTTTTTAGCTTTTCTTAGCTCTGAAACTCTCACTGGAATTTTCTTCCTTCCCTCACTCCTGGGAATTTTCTTCATTGCCATCTATGTTGAATTCCTATCCATGTCTTCTTGCCTGATGTACTTTCTTTTGTGAAGTCCTCTAACAGCCTCCTGAAAAGGATGCATAGGAAGTAAAATAACTTTTTAAAAGCACTACTTGGCATATCTGAAAATATCTTCATTCTCATATGAATACTGATTCGAAAGGGTACAAATTGGAAATCAACTTCCCACCATTTTATTGGCATTGTTCGTCACCTTCTAAACTGAAAAGTCTAATGCTATCCTGTGTTTTAATTTTGTAGTGCATGAACTGTTAGGCTCTGGAAACTTCTAGGAGAGTCTCTTTGTCCTAAATCTTGAGGAAGAATGGTATGCTTTCATTCCTTGAGTTGAGTACATTAAGGGCCAGCCTTTTAAATCTGTGAGTTCCTTTTCTGTTTTGGGTTTTTTTCTTTTTTGCTCTCATTTTTAAAAAAATAATTGTAGAGGAGCACCAAGAGGGAAGAATGGTAAGCAGCAAAGAAAGAGCCTCTCTGAGAGTCCAGATGCTGGAATATAGCAATGCAAAGAAGACAAGAAGAAGGGTAGTGGGTTCCCCGGGCCCAGGAAGATCTGAAGTGTGAATTGAAGCCCATGGAGAGAGTGAAAAGAGAAACTTTAACAAAGAAGAAGGAGGTGGCTGGTGGTGCCTTCTCTCTGAGATGGGACTCACTGCATGAGAGGAAATATTCAAATCTGTGGATACACGGTGGCTGGTCATCATCCCAGAAGCCTCCATGGAGAGATGCTGCAGTGGAAGGGAGCAGTGGATGTAAAGGACTGCACTAGCTGGCAGTGAGTGTGAGGGCTCAGTAGTCCCACAGGATACATCAGTTGGCCAGGAGCCATCTTGGAGAGTGGCTGGTTGAGCTCAGAACTCAAAGAGCCTGCTGGCTCCATCTAGTGGCTCCCAGCTAAGCTCAGGCCCTTGTAAGGTGCACTGATGGCTACAGACCGAATGAGTTTGGTCTAGGCCAGAAGGTGTAGGCTCACTGAGATTATCCACTACCTTGCCAAAAAGCTACTGCTGGCTTGCTGGGATAAATCAACATGGATCTGGACTCTTTTTCCACAGGCTGTCCACTTCTGACAGGAGAGAGAAACCTGGAAGAGGACTTTTTTTTTCTTTGTCTTTCTCTCTTGTTTGTTTGTTGTTGTGGTGGTGGTGGTTTTGTTTTTGTTTTATGTGGGGTTTTTTGTTTGTTTTCTTCTCCTTCATTGGTTCATCTTGTTTTTATATGAGTGGTAAAGTGGTTTCTAGCCTCTTCATGGTTCTTGTTCTATTCTGTTCTTCTTCTTATCTCTTCCATCTCTCTTTTCCTGCAGTCTTCTGCATGAGTTTCCCAAAGTTAATGTGATCCTTATTTGTCCTCCAGCCTTATTCTAATCTCTTCCTCTTCTTCTACTTCTTTCTTTTCTCCCTAACCCATTTTAAATCTTAACGCCTGAGGGGAAAATTGAAATTTTAAGGACTTACACACTGAATATAATTTTCTGGTTTGTTTTAGATTTTATTATATGACCACCAGTCTAGTGCATATGGTTAAAGGTGGCAAATTAATGGTTACCTCAGTTTGTCATTTTCTAGGCCAAATTGTGTAGCACTTTAGCCAAAAATAACATAATTGTTCTAAACAGCTGTTCTTCCTGGTATTCCAAGACTGAGATTTACTAAGGGTGATAGGAAATACTGTGGCACAATGCAAAAGAACCAGGGAATGGGCCAAGCAGGCAGGAAATTCTCATCCCCCCAAAATTGAAGAGGTGGGATCTTGCAACAGACTTAAAATCCAAAAACCAGCTACACTTGGAAGATACCTCAGAAATGTACCCATTTCTTAAGGGTTCTAAATTCTATCAATAAAGCAATCCACCATATGCAATTTATAAGGATTGCCCCAGGTTATTAAACTAAGAAAGAAAGAAAGAAAGAAAGAAAGAAAGAAAGAAAGAAAGAAAGAAAGAACACTTAAATAAGATACAACCTCAGACATCCAGTTCATGAAAGGCAAACCTGGTGGCAATGAGGTGAGATGCTCCAAAAGCCACACACCTGGCTTCTCTGAAGTGATAACAATAAAGCAATTGAATGAGGCTCTAGAAGAAATAAAATCAGAAGTAATTTCTCAGATAACTGCAGAGATGCTATCCATAATGAAAACCATGCTTAGACTTTAGAGCAGATACAGATAAAAATAGAGGAGCTTAAGAAAATTATGGAAACCATGCATGTTCAGCCTAGTAAACAAATGAAATCCATAAGGCATATTCAAGCTGATATCTAGGAGAATAAAAATTCCATTTAAAGTATTCACACCAGAATAATCCAATGCGAGGACAGGATCTCAGATATCGAAGACAGGCTTGTAGTTAGTGATGATGAAAAGAAAAATTTCTTAAAAATAGCAAGGGGCCATGAGCAATCAATACAGCAGCTGCTAGATGAGGCAAAGGAGAATAATTTAAGATTGACTTAAGTCAATTAAAAGCAGGAGATAGCACAAATGATCTAAAGGAACTGTTCACAGACATCATGGAAGAAAACTTCCCTGGTAGGCAAAAGAATCTGACATACAGATAAGTGAAACATATAGAACTCCAATTACCAATAACCAAAAAAAAAATCTATAGCCAGGCATATCATAGTCAAGATTCCAGAAATTCAACACAAGAATAGAATCTTAAAAGTTGCTAAGGAAAAGAAATAAAATATCTATAGGGGAAAGCCCATCAGAATCACAGCTGATGTCAGCACAAACACTCAAGTCAAGAAGAGCTTAGAGTGAAGTATTTGAAGTGAAAACAGCCTTCAAGCCAGATTGCTGTATCCTGCAAAATTATCTTTCAAAACTGATGAAGGAATAAGATACTTCCATAACAAAGAACATCTGAGAAAGTTTATGACCACCAAAGCAGCACTCCAAAATGTTTTGAAGGACATTCTAGAAAGAGATAACAAGGACTACAACTCCATGAACCCCAACAGAAGAAATCCAACAGGCAAGGCAAACAAACAGAGGGAAGGAAAAAAGAGGGGGACCTGACAACAGGAAAATAACATGACAAGGACAAGTCAATATGTATCAGTTAAAACCATCAATGTTAATGGTCTCAATTCACCAAGCAAAATACACAGACTAGCAGAATGGACCTAGAAGCAAGATCGAACAATATGCTGCATATAAAAAACACATTTAATTCAAAAAGACATTCACAGACTGAAAGCAAAAGGATAGAAAAAAATAATCCATGGCACAGTGATGGACACCACTACGAAGGAGACCTGAGCAAGACTTAAATTAATCAATTGGTTTTTCATGTTCACTTGTGAACCTGTCTACCATTTCTCTATCTGGAAATGGTGGAGTCATAGTAAATGAACCTCTGTGAGTCACTAATCCCTACTAAAAACCTATAGTGGTGGATGAAGCCAGAAAGCCTCAAAGGATAAGGTAAGATCACAGCCAAGGGCACCTGGATCAGATCTCAACTGGATAAAGACTATAGTCTCAGACTTCTCATTCTTGAGTGGATTAACTTAATACTTTACTTAGAGAACTCCTTGAGTGGTTCCGCCCTACTTGAGTACTTCCCTCCCTTCTTTGGATAGCCAAATAAATACAGGCAACCCAGAGAAGGTCTTGATTTTAGCCCTGAGAGAATTTTGAATTCTGTGAGAGGGCTTTGATCCTCCTGGAGCCCTGAAATCATGCAATTTGCCTCTTTTTATTTAGCCTTCACTGTACACTCATTCAGAAGACTGTGGACCTGATCAGCCCACAATAACTAAGGGATATTATTAACCTGATAGGACAGGACCCCAGGAAAAAAGTAGGGGTAGCTATTCTATTTGCAGACAAAGTGAATTTCAAGCCAAGACTGATTAAGAGAGACAAAGAAGGTCACTACATCCTTATAAAGTGAACAATCCAAGAGGAAGAGATGACAATCATAAATATATATGCAACAAATACCACTGCACCCAACTATATAAAACAAATAGTAATGGGCATGAAAAATCAAATAAGCACAAATACAATTGTATGGGGAGGGAAATCTCAATACCCTACTGTCACAAAAAGACAGATCAACTACACAAAAAATCAATGATGAAATATTAGAACTGAACCAAATTTTTGAACAAATGGATTTAGTAGATGTCTGCAGAGTGTTCTGCCCATAACATCAGAATACACTTTCTTCTCAGTTGCACATGGGATGTGCTCCAAAAAATATTACATACTAGCCCATGGACCATGCTTAAATAAATGCAAAGGAATTTAAATTATCCCATGCATATTATCAGACCATAGCTCAATGAAATTGGAAATCAATGCAAAAGAAACTGCAAGAACTTCACAAACACATGGAAATTAAGTAGCACCCTCCTGAACAATCAATGAGTCACAGATGAAATTAAAAGAAATGAGACAGTTTCTACAGTTAAATGATGACAACAAGACAACATACTGGAACTTACAGGACACAATGAATGCAGTCCTAAGAGGGAAATTTATAGCAGTGAATAACCATATCAGGAAAAGAAAGCAAGCACAACTAAACAACTTAATGGCAAATCTCAACTTCTAGAAAAAGAAGAGTGGGCTAAGCCAAAAGTTCATATGAGGGATGAAATTATGAAGATTGGAGCAAAAATTAATGCATTGGAGACTAAAAAACCAAACAAAGAATCAGTGAATTGAAGAGTTAATAAAATTGAAGATTAAATAATTGAAGATTAAATAAAATCAGCAAGATTTAGCCAACTTTATCAGCAAGGAAAGAAAAGACTCAAATCAATATAATTAGGAATGAAAAGGGTGAAATCGCAACAGAACATACAGAAACCCAGAAGATCATCTATACCTACTTTGAAAACTTGTATTCTAATAAGATGGAAAATGAAGAAGAAATGGACAGATTCCTAGATGCATATGAATTGCCAAAGCCGAATCAAGAGGATATAAAAATTCTAAATAAATCAATATCAATGAAATTGAAGATATAATTAAAAACTTACCAACAAAGAAAAGGTCAACTTTCTTGACCTGATGAATCTGATGGATTCACTGCTGAATTCTACAAGAAATTTAGAGAAGACCTAATACCACTACTTCTCAAGCAGTTCAATAAAATTGAAAGGGAAGCAATATTTCAAATTCATTCCTGGAAACAAGTACTACTCTGATAACAAAACCGGAGAAGGGCCCAAGTAAGAGAGAGAATTACAGGCCAATCTCCATAATGAACATAGATGTAAAAATCCTCGATAAGATACTGCCAAACAGAATGCAGCAAATCATCAAGAAAGTTATTTACCATGACCAAGTGGGATTCATCCCAAGGATGCATGGATGGTTCAACACACATAGATCAATAAATGTAATATACCATATTAACAGAGCCAAGGACAAGAACCATATGATCATCTCAATAGATGCAGAAAAAGCTTTTGACAAAATCCAGCACCCATTCATGATTTTAAAAATCCTACAAAAAATTGGAATAGATGGTCTTTCTCATAATCTGATAAAAGCCATCTATGAAAAACCAACACCAAACACCATACTAAATGATCAAAAACTGAAAGCTTTCTCTCTAAAATCAGGCACAAGACAAGGATTCCACTGCCTCCACTCTTATTCAACATAGTCCTGGAAAGTAGCCAGAGCAATTAGACAAGAGAAAGAAATAAAATGAATGATGATAGGGAAGGAAGAAGTGAAACTATCATTATTTGCAGATGACATGATACACTACATAGAAGACCGCAAAAACTCCACTAAGAAACCACTAGATCTAATAAACAAACTCAGTAGCATGGTTGGATACAAAGTCAACACTCAAAAATCAATAATCTTCCTGTACACGAATAACAAATTCTCTGAGAGAAAAATTAGGGAAACAACACCTTTCACAGTAGCATCCAAAAGAAATGGAGTACCTAGGAATCAGTCTAATGAACGATGTAAAAGACCTCTGCATTGAAAATTATAGTACTCTGAAAAAGGATATTGAAGTGAATATCAGAAAATGGAAAGCTATCCCTTGCTTTTGGGTAGGAAGAGCCAATATATTGAAAATGGCCATACTTGCAAAACTGTTATACAGATTTAATGCAATTCTGATCAAAATTCACATAACATATCTCGCAGAATTAGAGAAAACAGTCCTAAAATTCATTTGGAGCCAGAATTGATCTAGAAAAAGAAGAGCAGACTAAGCCTCTAGCAAAGGCAATTCTGGGCAACAAAGGTAAGGCAGGGGGCATCACAATCCCTAACTTGGAATTATACTGTAAAGGTACTGTGATAAAAAAAAAAAAAAAAAAAAAAAAAAAAAAAAACAAAACAAAACAAAACAAAAACAGCATGGTACTGGGAAAACAAAAACAAAAAGAAACAAAGAACCACCCAAAGATCAATGGAACAGATTAGAAGATGCAGAAACAACTCCAGACATACTTAGCTGCTTTTTCTTTGACAAAGGTGCCAAATACATTGACTGAAAAACGGATAGCCTCTTTAACAAATGGTGCTGGGAAAACTGGCTCTGTACATGCCAAAGATTAAAATTGCACCCATATCTTTCACCATGCACTAAACTAAATTTGAAATGGATCACAGATCTTAATATTAAAAGAGAAACATTAAATCTGCTAGAAGATAGAATAGGTAAAACTATTGAAGACACTAGTGTAGGCAAAGACTTTAAGAATAAAACCCCAATCCTATAGGACCTATCACAAAGTATCACCAACTGGGATTTCATCTTGTTAAAAAGCTTTTGCATAGCAAGAGAAACTACCAACAGAGAGAAGAACAGCCCACAGTGTGGGAAAAAAATATTTGCCAGCTGTTCCTTAGAAAAAGGATTACTATTGAGAACATATAAAGAACTCAAAAATATCATACTTCCAGAGTTAAAGACCCAGTCCAAAAATTAGCATCTGAGATGAATAGACACCACTCAGATGGAGAAATATAAATGGCAAATGAATGTATGAAAAATGTTCAACAGTGCTGGTCATTTGAGATATGCACATTAAAACAACGCTGAGATTCCATCTCACTCCAGAAAGAATGGCTATCATTAAGAAATCAACCAATAACAAATGCTGGAGGGGCTGTGGGGAAAAAGGAACCCCTCTCCACTGTTGGTGGGAGTGTAGACCGGTGCAACCACTGTGAAAATCGTGTGAAGATTCCTCAAAAAACTAGGATTGGAGGTCCCATTTGTCCCAGCTATTCCCCTGCTGGGTATCTTCCCAGAAGAATTAAAAACATCATACCACAGCAATATATGTGTACCCATGTTTATAGCAGCACAATTTGTAATAGTTAGATGTGGGAAACAACTCAAATGCCCACTAACTGAGGAATGGATGAAAAAGATGTGGTGTTTTTATACAATGGGGTACTACTCAGCCATAAAGAAGGACAAACTGGAGGCTTTTATAGGTAAATGGGTGCAACTCAAGATCATACTCATTAGTGAAGAAAACTATACTCACATGTGTAACATCATATTGCCTCCCTATTGTGAGAAGCTGAAAGAGTATGATACAAAATGTACAATAGATATTGTAAAATGGGAAGAATTTGTTCAAAAGGAAAGAGAAACTGGGACAGAGAAAAGGAGAGAAGAAGGAAGAGAAAAGCAAAAAAAAAGAAAAGAATATATATATTTAGACAATTATTACCTATATCTTCTACTCTGAGTAACTAATTTAAAGATAACAATAAGCAATGTATTAATCACTGTTACTCTCCTATTATTTTGTTTTGAAATTTTGTTTCATTTTTTTCTCTTTAAAATAAAAATTTAAAAAATCATTATAATTAATTGTATTGGTAGACTTTTGATATACACAATGATCACATTAACCATAAATAATTTGCATCCATACATAATATATCTTTTTCCCCCTTTCCTCTCCTCTACTTTCAATCCTTCTTCCCTCTCCCTTTACAAAACTTTGTATTATATTCTTTCTATTCTATTTTTAACCCTATTCCCATCCTTTCCTTCCTCCTCTCCCCTCCCTTCTTCCCTTTCCCATTTGAACATTTTCTCCCTACTTCCCAATGTCTATCATCCATTTTAGTCCTTATTTATCCCTTGGGTTTTTCACAAAAGAGAAATAATGTGATATTTAAACATGTATGTCTAATTTATTTCACTTAAAATTATGTTCTCAAGGTGCAGCCATTCACCTAAAAATGTCTCAAACTTGTCCTTCTTTAAAGCAGTGTCACACTCCATTGTACATAAAAAAACAAATAAACCATGTTTTCTTTATCCATTCATCCATTGATGGGCATCTGGTCTGTTTCCAAAACTTAGCCATTGCAGATTGTGTTGTTATAAACACGGGTAGGTATATATTGTGTGCTATGGTTTTTTTTTATTTTAGAGAGAATAATAAAAAAAAATAGCAAAATACCAGCAACATAGACAAAAATGAAACAAAGCAAAAACAATAAAAATGATACAGGGTTTCAGAACAAAATGATAGGAATTAACAGTGGCTGTTGTATTACATATTTTTATCTTCAATGAAGTTGCTCAGACTACTAGATATAAGAATGAAAGACTGATCAAACCATTAAAGAGAATAGTTCCTTTCCTTTAGCCACTTTGAAGATATCAGTATGTAATACAAGAACCATTGTTAATTCCTTACTACTTTGTTTGTAACTCTGTATTGTCTGTACTGTTCTTTTGCTATGCTGTAAAATGTTGTCTGTCTGTTAATGTTTTTCTCCTTTTATTTTTAAAATAAAAAAAATGATAAAGGGAATAAAAAATGAAAACAAAAAATATTAGAAAAGATACAGAGTTTCACTAGACAAGATGGTAGGAATTCATCAATGGTTGTTATATTATATATTGTTGTCTTCAAATTAGTTGTTCAGATAACCAGATATAAGCATGCAAAACTGGTCAAAAAGCAAAAAATATTAGGCATTAACTGTTCCTTTTAATAAACTATTAGATTTCAGTGGTATAGTTATCCTGGCTATCCTTCTATACATCTAGATGCTTTTAACTCTTTTGGGAAGATATCTAGAAGGGGAATAACTGTGTCAAATGGAACCTCTAGTTTTAATTTTTTGAGTAATCTCCATGCTGATTTTCATATTGGCTGCACCAGTCTATACTCCCTCCAACAGTGGAGAAGGGTTCCTTTGTTCCCACAGCCTCTCCAGCATGTGTTATTGGTTGATCTTTTTTTTTTTTTTTTTTCTTTTCTGTTTTGGTTTTTCTCCGGTACCGGGAACTGAACTCACGACCTTGCGCTTGCCAGGCAGGTGCTTTGCCACTGAGCTAAATCCCCAGCCCCCTGGTTGATTTCTTGATGATAGCCATTCTTTCTGGAATGAGATGAAATCTCAGGGTTGTTTTAATTTGCACGTTTTGAATGACCAGTGATGTTGAACAATTTTTTCAGGTATTTATTTGCTGTTTGTACTTCTTCATCTGAAGAGCATATTTTTGCATTTCAGATTCCCATTTTTTGGATTGGGTCTTTAAATTTGAGTTCTTTATATATTCTACATGTTAGTCCTTTGAGGAGAAGCTGGTGAAAATTTTTTTCTCATTTTGTAGGTTGTCTCTTCACTCTGTTCGTGGTTTCATTTGCTGTGCAGAAGCTTTTTAATATCATGTGACCTTAGTTATTGATCCTTTGTATTAGTTTTTGTATATTTGGGGTTTTATACATAGACTTTGTATACGTAGACTCTGTATATTTTATACAGAGTCTTTGCCTATACCTATATTTTCAAGAGTTTTACTTATTCTATCTTCCAGCAGATGAAGTATTCCTATTTTAATATTGTCTTGGTTACTTTTCTCTCATTGCTGAGACAAAAAACCCAACACCCAAAATTAAGGAAGGAAAGGTTTATTTAGTTCAGTTTGTGGAGGTTTCACTCCCTACTTGGCTGGCTCCAAGGCAGAGTGGCACATGGCAGAGAGCAAACGTTCATGGAGGTGGAACACAGCAAAAGCAACCAGAGAAAAAAGGGAGGAGTGGCAGCAAGCAACCTCTTTCTCTCCCTTACATATGCAAACTATCTGCCCCGGGGTGGTGTAGCACTCACACCCGTGAATCAAAAACTCTAAAAGCCCACCCCATGACTGCATGTGGCTTTGGGAGGACATCCAGACACAAACCATAACAAATATTTAGATCTCTGATCCATTTTTATTTTAGCTTAGTGCATGGTGAGAGATGTAGATCTAGGTTTAGTGTGCAGCACGTGGAAAGCCAGTTTTCCCAGAACCGTTTATTAAAGAGGCCATCTTTCCTCCAGCAAAGGTATTTGCCTTCTTTGTGAAAGATAAGGAGCTGAGTGTGTTTGGACTTGTTTCTGCATCTTCTAATCTGTTCCATTAATCTTTGGGTCTGTTTTATTTTTTTCCCCCCAGGGCCATGCTATTTTTATGACAGTAGCTTTGTAGTATAATTTCAAGTCAGGAATTGTGATGCCCCCTGCCTTGCCTTTTTTGCCCAGTATTGCTTTTGCTATTCTAAGTTTCTTCTGCTTCCAAATGAATTTTAGAATTGTTTTCTGTAGTTCTGTGAGGTATGCTATTGTTATTTTGAATATTGTATTAAATCTGTACAACAGTTTTGGAGGTATGGCCATTTTTTACTGTATTTGTTCTGCCTATCCAAAAACAAATGATATCTTTCCATTTTCTGGTATTCTCTTCAGTGTCCTTTTTCAGAGTACTGTAGTTTTCAATGTAGAGATCTTTTACTTTCTTTGTTAGACTGACTCCTAGGTATTTCATTTTGCTGGATGTTACTGTGAAAGGTGTTGTTTCTGTAATTTTTCTCTCAGTGAATTTACTATTCATGTACAAGAATGCTATTGATTTTTGAGTGTTGACTTTGTATCTTGCTATACTACTCATTTTGGTTATTAAATATAGGTTGTTATACCCTGCTATGGTATTGAATTTGTTTATTATATTTAATTTGGTTATTAAATTAAATTTGGTGGTGTTTTGGGTGTCTTCTATGTAGAGTATTATGTCACTCACAAATAATAATTTAACTTCTTCTTTTCCTATCCTTATTCTTTTTATTTCTTTCTCTTGTCTAATTGCTCTGGCTAATGTTTCCAGAACTATGTTGAATAGGATTGATGATTGTGGGCATCCTTGTCTTATTCCTGATTTTATAGTGAAAGCTTTCAGTTTTTGACCATTTAGTATGGTGTTGGGTGTTGGTTTGCCATAGATGACTTTTTTCAGATTGAGAGAAAGACTTTCTGTTCCACTTTTCTATCAAGTTTCTTTATTATCATGAATGGGTGTTGGGTTTTGTCAAATGCTTTTTCTGCATGTATTGACCTTGTGGTTTTTGTCCATTCTGTTAATGTGGTGTATTGTGTTTACTGATATGTGGCATATTGCATTTACTGACTTGCATCCCTGAATCTGTGGGATAAATCCTACTTGCTCATGATCCATAGTCTTCTTGATGATTTGCTGCATTCTGTTGGCCAGTATCTTATTGAGGATTTTTGCATCTATGTTCATTAGAGAGGTTGGCCTATAGTTCTCTTTTTCGGTTAGGTCCTTTTCTGGTTTTGGTATCAGTGTAATGGTTGCTTCCAGGAATGACACTGAAGGTATTGCTTCCCTTTCAATTTTACTAGAATTGGACAAGTAGTGGCATTAGTTCTTCTCTAAAGTTCTTATAGAATTCACCAGTGAATCTGTGAGGCATTTTTTTTTTTTTTGGCTTTTCTTTGTTGGCTGCTTTTAAATTACTTCTGCAATTTCATTGCAGATATTGGGCTATTTAGAACTTTTACAGCTTCTTGATTCAGTTTTGGTAATTCACATGTATTTAGGAATCTGTCAATTTCTTCTGAGTTTTCCCTCTTGTTAGAGTACAAGTTCTCAAAGTAGGTATTGTTGTTTTTTATAAGGTATTATCTCACTATATCATCGGGGCTGGCTTTAACCTCACTCTGTATTCCAGGCTGGCCTTGAACTCTGACTTAATGTAATTTTCCTTATGTTCTATATGTTTTCTTATTGGTTAAAGTACTTGTAGCTGTGTCTTAGTTGCTTTTCTCTCATTGCTGAGACAGAATACCTAATGCCCAAAATTAGGAAAGGAAAGGTTTATTTAGCTCACAGTTTGTGGAGCTTTCAGTCCATACTCAACTGGCTCCAAGGCAGGGTGGTGTGGCTGAGGGGCAACTGTTCATGGTGGCAAAAGATACCAAAAGCAACAGGAGCAAAAGAGGGGAGGAGCAAGCTTCTTTTCCTCCCTTACACTGTATGTGAGCTACCCACCCTAAGGCAGGTATAGGACTCACACCTCCAACCCTAGCACTAGACAGTGAACCAATCACACAATGTAGATTCAGTCGCCTCTGAAAAGGCCCTCCCACCATGACTGCATGAGGCTTGGGGGTGGGGGGAATCCAGACAAACCATAGCAAGATGCTTAATAAAAATAATTTTGAGCCAAAATACCCTCCAAAACCCCAAAACCTGCTCTTGTTCTATCTAACTTGCTCTGTATAACTTTTCTGATCAATATTTTAATTTGTGCCTTCTTTTATTTGATTGTTTTCTACGTTAGTCTGAGTTCTGACTATTTGATGGAACCTTCTCCCACTAATTCATTCCTGACCTCCTGGGAAATCCTACAGCCTTTTACAGTTCCGTGTTCCCCCTTACAGTTTTTGCCTACTGCTTACTGTCTTCTCCTTAAACCTGCTCCTGTCACTTCACATCTTACCAAGCATTGCTCTTGTTTCAGAGTCTCCCTGACTTCAGGCATTTAGTGTATGAGACCTGTGTATGATTTCCATAAACATATCCCCTTCTGCATTTCTGGGCTCTTTTGCCCTCTGTGATAACAGTTGCCTCAGAAAAAACAAAACAAAACAAAAACAAAAACCCCAAAATGCGCACCTTACCCTATGAAACTTCCTGTCTGAAGTAGAAATGACTTCAAATGTAATGTCCTTAAGGAGTGGTGTGTGTGCATGTGTGTGTGTGTGTGTGTGTGTCTTTTGTTTATTTGTTTTGAGGCAGGATCTTACTATGCAGCTCAGGCTGGCCTTGAACTACATAGGTAGCCTCTATATAGCCTAATAATCTACATGGGTAGGCTAGATAGGTAGCCTAGGCTTGACTCAAACTTGTAACTCTTCTGCTTCAGCCTCCCAAGTGCTTAAGCTATGTGTGCCATAATGCCCCAGGGTGAAGGGCAATTTAAAATTGTAAATTTTAATCTGTTCAAAGCTGCTATTGTTCCTCACCTCATTCCCTAGGTTATAGACTGAGTCAGTTAGTCTTTTCTCTCTTCCGTTCAGGCTCTTGTACTAGAACACTTTTGGCAGGAGGGAGCTAGCAGAAGGGTTTTTTTGTAATTGTAAGGCTCAATTCAGACATGACTATTCCAGTACCTAACCCGTCTGCCAGCAGAGCCTGTGCCCTCTGCAAACAGGATGCTGTAAAAAAGATAAGATGGAGCATGGAATTTTCCAAGCACTGGGACATCTGAAGATGCCCAAACATTTATAGCGGACTTTGCACACTGAGGCCGAGACATCCAGAGAACTTTGACCACTGATGTTTTACTAAGATCTTCCTGCCTAATGTTTCTTGTCTTCTTTCTTCTTCCCTTTTATATGAAAAAGACTGCTTCTCTTTGCACCCTGTAGATGGCCTTTTTGCCCTCTGTTTGCCTGCACCTAGGTACAATAAATCCCACCCATGTTGCCTTTACACAAGCCGAGTGATCTTGGCTGTTCTCTGCCTTGCGCAGTTCTTTATAGTAATGTTAGTGCTGTTTATGAATTACCAAATAGTTTTCTAGTGTCTCGGTCCTCTTCCTTATTCCCCTACTTCCTTCTACATTTTTGAGGAGTCCCAAGGGAATGTGAATGGAGGAGAAACCCAGAATACCCAGCTGTGCCATGTGTAGCGCCAAACTTTTTTTTTTTTTTTTTTTTTTTTGAGACAAAATCTGGTAGTTTAGGCTGACCTCAAACTCACAGGGATCCTCTTGCCTCAGTCTTCCAAGTGCTGGAGTTATAGGTGTACACCACCATGCCCAGCCCGAATTTATTTTCAAGTGCACTTAAACATATTCGAGGGAATATAAATTTATGTACTTGTGACAAAATGTGTGTGTGTATGTGTGGTGGGGAGCAGGCTCTCACTGAAAAGATAACAGCTACTATGTCTTGGGGGGCAGACGGAGTGCGGGGCGTCGGACCTGCTCCTTAAGAAGTCTATGCCAGGGGTACAACCACTTTCAGGGGCCTGGTGCTATGATGAGAGGAAAGCTATGCTCAGGATTAGAAAGCACAGCAGTCTCCAACTCTGTGACCTTGAGCAAGTCCAGGACCTTTGATTTTATTTTCCTTAACTTTACAGAGTTGTTGAAAGAGTAAATGAAATAATGGAAGTGAAAGTTCTTTGAGGAATAACAGTGCTGATGTGTTTGAACTGGCACACAACGCAGCTGGATCCCACCCCATCTTCTCCTCGCAACACTCTCCGCCCTCCCAAGCAGTGTGAAGGTGGAGGCGGCGAGGGGTCGTCTCCATGGCAACCGCACTGCATCCGGGCCCCGCCCCCACCGGGCCTAGAGGACCGGAAGCTTCCCGGAGCCTCGCTCTTCCCTGGCTTTCTCCCGCCGGCGCCACACCAGTCCTTCCCTGCCGGGAGGTGAGAACTGATCCCAGGCCAGGCCCAGAGGTCGCGGGCAGAAGCGGCCGTCACTAGTGGGGATGTAGGGGTGCCTCGGCGCAGCCCCCTCCGCAGTGCTAGCCGGGCTAGTGCCCCATCTGCCCCGCCGCCCTCTGCCCTTCCCCGAGCCCGGAGCCCGGAGCCCGGAGCCCGGAGCGCCGCGCGTGCGGGAGCGGAGCGCGGGGAGGAAGGGGTGGCCTGGGCCGTCCGAGGCAGCCCACCAGAGCGGCAGTTTGCAAGAGTCGCAAAGAACCCTGCGTCGGGCTCGGGGGAGCCTTGTAGGTCACCGCCTGCTGCCGGTGGGTTGTTGGGTTGACAGCTTTTGTGGAAACGGCACAATTTCCCCCTGGTGCTGAAGTGCTGTGTGTTCCGAGTCTCGAGTCTCTGATGGCTCCAAAATCTTGACGCCTACCCTTCCTACCTCTCGGATCCCTTCCCTCATACTCTGTTCCCGCCCGGGCTCATCGAGGTGCCGCTGCAGGACCCTTCTTCCTCTGCCCTGGGCCAGAGGGCAGGAGTCGCCTCCCAGGACTGCACCGCGCTCTGGAGAGCGCTGCCTCTTTGTCCTTGAGCACAGAATCTGCCTTAGCTTGAACCTGCCTTGGCTTGTTTGTGACAGGTTCCTCATCTACAATATGGGGAGTAACCTCCTAGGGTTTTTATGAGGCTATAAATAAGCTTTATTTATTAAGGTGCTTAGAACAGTGCTTGACATATAGTAAATCTCTATGTGCACTGTTAGGATTCGCATTATACAACACGATGTAAAGCTGTATGATTTGTTTGGTGACATAAGCTTTACGAAGCCACAGGCTTTACTCAGGTCACCGCTGTATATTTAGTGCCTAGAACAGTACTTGGTGGAGTGGGAGGAAAAAATCAAACGGCAGGCTACATAAAGGCAAAATGGGGTACACTTAGGATTTTTAAATTAGTCATTGCTGAACTTGTCCCAAATCACTGTCCCAGCTTTTTAAATGTTATTAATTACTGCTGAAACTTACACTAAGATGGCACAAAGAAAAGGATCTCCTCCCTCTTGTTAGCAAACTAATAATACTTGCAGATACCATTGTAAACTGATAGCCTTTTGTTGCCATTTATTTCTAATAGACAACAGGGTAGAATTTACCACTCTTCTCTGACCCCTAATAGACAGAGGCCTTAGGATATGCTTGAAGGAAATAATCTGAAAAGAGAAAAATAGTATATTTATGAAGATGTGCCTCTCAGCATAACACTATAGATATTACAAATGGGAGTAGAAGTGACTGTGAAAAGTGAGAATACAGTAAGATGATGGTGGGGCTGGGGATTTAGCTCAGCGGCAAAAGCGCCTGCCTGGCAAGCGCAAGGTGGTGAGTTCGGTTCCTGGTACAGGAGAAAAACCAAAAAAAAAAAAAAAAAAAAAGATGATGGAATATGTAATTGCTTTTTCTTTTGAATGGTTTTTGTTTTTTGTCTTTTTGAGACAGGGTCTTGCTATGCAGTTCAGGCTGGCCTTGAGCTCACTTTGTAGCCCAGGTTGGTCTCACACTCACAACGATCCTCTGCCTCGGCCTTCTGAGGGCTGGGATTACAAGCATGCAGCACCATGCCCGGCTATAAATGGTTTCTTTAGTGTCAAAATAACTTTTAATAATTAGCAAAAGTTGAAAAAACTTACACAAAAGCCCTTTCTCATGAAACTGTTTCTCTGAGCTCTCTTCAGCAGAGTAGATAAAACTAATTGGCTCTTTGAACCTGCTCCAGAGCCAGCTTGTCTCGACTTCTCTTATTTCTATTCTCTGGGAGTTCCTTTGCAATCTTGTCTGATCTCCTATTATGATATTTGGTCTCGGCATGGATTTCAGAATAAATTGGGAATTACTCATGCTTATGAATTAATAAGTCTTAGTTCTTTGGTTCTCTTAAAGAAATACTCTTTGAAACCATGGTTTATATTAAGATTAAGGTGAATACTTTCTTTTCTGTACAGCCTTATGTGTTAATTTTGGTTGGTTTATTCTAAGAAACATTTGTCCTTCGTCTTGTTCCCACTTGTTTCCTTAGCCTTATTTAGGGAGTGTCCATAAGAAGAGCTCCACTGCCTTAAGGATTAAAGCCTCACTGTCCTGACCTATTTCCAGTCAAAATGTCTGCGGAATTGAGAGAGTCTTCAACTTGCCTTCCACAAAGTCCAGAGGAGCCTGGCGGGCTTCTGATAGTGAAAATGGAAGAGGAAGAGCAGGCCTGTGATCCAGACTCTGATGTCCACTGGAGCAGCTGCTATAGCCCAGAGACCTGCCGCCTGCAGTTTAGGCACTTTGGTTACTCGGGCTCCACTGGGCCCCGGGAGACTCTGAGCCAGCTCCGGGCACTTTGTCATCGCTGGCTGAGGCCAGAGGTGCACACCAAGGAGCAGATCCTGGAGCTGCTGGTGTTGGAGCAGTTCCTGGCCATCCTGCCTGAGAAGCTGCAGGCCTGCGTGCAGAGGCACCGGCCAGAGAACGGAGAGGAAGCTGTGACCCTGCTGGAGGAGCTGGAGAGAGAAGTTGACCCGCCAGGCATGCAGGTAAGAAGGGGACCTGAGGGAAATGACCACCGCACATCACAGAGCGGGGAGCTATCCAGTCGTTTTCCCGTGCAGCACAACTGGAGGCTCAGACTGCGGAGTGTACTCCTGGATGTCCTAGGAGACAGATCACAGCTCTGCTCTTCACCTCCTTTTTTCTGAGCCTAGGATATTTTCTGCATGCTTTCTTCTCAGTTATTTTATCCCCAAGTCCCTTGTTGCTGCCCTTCTTCAGCCTCAGTTATACCTAACTGTTCCCAGGTCATTTTTGGAAGAAGAAAGGACATCATGGCAGAGAAGCTGGCATCTTGGGAAGTCACTCAGGAATTACCGAGTAGCCGGCTCAAGCCCTTGAAAAAGCAGCTTCAGTGGGCATCGTGGGAGCTGCACTCCTTAAGACAGCATGGTGAGGTGCAGGACTTAGCTGCTGGTGGGAAGTGAAGAGGGCCCAGAACACCCCACACATCCTGGCTGCTTTAACAGGTCTCAAATCTCTCTTCTGTCTCGTCCTCTTCTACTTTATCCAGAGGAAAACATAGCTCCTCTGTGTGAAGCAGAAGCCCATTCCTCAAGGTCTCCAGTTCAGCCTCATTTCCACCTTTTTCCTTTCAGGAAAAAGGACTTTCCTAAAGTCCTTCTGTGGGACTCCAAGGCACACAGTCAAGAGACCATTCATCTGCTATCATTTCCTGTGTAACCGCTTTTCCGCTTACTATGGGATCCAGGAGCAAAATTGCCCATGCTGCTGCTAAGATGACTTTGCTCTGTCAGGGTGCTTTGAATATGTTTCTCTTCTCACTCATGTCCTAAAGTGGCTTCTGTTGCTCTGCATCGGATTTTTACGAAAGTGCTCCAAAATGGCTCGCATAGCAATCTGTACTTATACTGCAGGTACAAAAAAAAAGAACATGGGAGAAAAAACAAAGTAGATGGATAGAGTCGGGGGGGGGGGGACAGGGTCTTATTATGAAGTGATGACATTTGAGCAGAGACTGTCCTTCTAGATGATCATCCTGGATAAAATGGGAGCCAGAGATCAAGAGGGAAACCTCATTTGGAAACCACCACCACCGTGCACACACACAGCTTCTGTATTGCAGGGCTGGCTGAGTTGGAACTAAGCAAAGTTGGAAAATACAGAAACCTAAAGAGATGTTTAGAAAAGATTTTTACTCTTACATGCCAAGTGCCTGCTCCCACAGGCTTGTACTAAGCATTTAACACCTTCAGCCTAGAAATCATCTTGCTTAAGCATCAGAAGTAGGAGGGATGGAGGGGGAAGGGGAAATAATTTGAGATACATTACGTACATATACCAGTTCCTCACAATGAGTGTAATTATTATGTACTGCAAGCATGTACTAATAAAAATTTAAAAATTTTTAAAAAAGAAATGGGAGGGAAAACATCTCAGCCTCACCCTTTTAGAGGCCATCAGACTCAAAGCCGGGGCATAGGCTCCTAGTGTTGGCAAAAGCTGTGTTCTACCTGTGAAGTTCCCCCCCCAGAGACATTTCCTACATTTAAAAAATGCATGGGAATTTGAAACAGAAAGTCAAAGATTCCAGGATTCTTCAGTGCAAAGTAGACAGAACCAAAGTCACGTGAGAGTAAGAACCATCTTGTAAGGCTGCAACATGATTTCTGTGGTTCTGAGTCATGGCCTTGTTGGTCTCAGCACTACGGAATGGCTAACAGTTGTCAGGATTTTGATAGTATAGTAGTGACTAATTATTGATGTCACTTTGGACTCTGAGCTATCAAAACCAAAATCTTTATCATTTGTAAAATGACTTCTGTTTAAACCAGTAATAATTAATAAATGAGGATGCTGTGTTTATGAGCAAATACAAGAATTTTAATTCATCTTGTATTAACTATATTTAGACTCATTTTTAACTAAATTCTAAGGATTTAAAAAAATAACTCCTAGTGCTTTTAGTCAGTGTCTCACTCAGTCACTGACATCTCTTCTCCAACCCACTTTTCTCATGTTATCTTTTTGATTGGACCTTAAGAGGACTCAGAATTACTTACCGTCATTCTCATTTCCTGAGACCACCTACGAAATGCCTATGGGTAAAGGAATCACTCTCCAGCTATGTGGTCAGCTCCAGCCATGTCATGTCCTCACTGTGTCCCAAATGTTGCTTGTTGCAGGATGATTTTATACCGGTGCCTTTTAGCAGCTTCCATTAAAATGCACCTGAGGATCACTGAAACAATCCCTTTGGTACATACTCACATTCAGTTACCTGCTCTCCTAGAGTTCTAGGTAGCCTGTGTCACAAGTCCTCTACACCAGCTAGATTTAAGTGACCACAGTGTATAAGCAACCATACTTATTTTTTCTTAGACTTTAAATGCAGTATAAAACAATACAGGAAACTTAGCCATTTAGCCGGTGTTATAATTTACATTCAGTAAATTATAGAGTAGAGGTTTCTGGTAGATGGGTACCCTGCACTACACTTGATCTTTTGAGGTGCCATTTTTCTAGTTTATCACCCTCCCTTTTTTGCCTAAGTTGTATTTTCTACCTGCACTTTCCGTATTCCTTTTTTGACTTGTTGACTTTCTTCAGCTCATTTATTTGCTTAGTTCTTGATTCATTTCTCACTATTAAGCTTTGTTCTATTTATGAACACTCTTGTGTTAGATCTTGTTCATTACTCATATTTGATTCCTCTCCTTCCAGTTACTATCTGTTCCACTAATAGTTGCTCATCTTTTAGGCCTTTTTCTTGTCTTCCAGACTTTCCCTTGTCTCTGACATATCTTCTTCCCCTTACTCACCATTCGACTTCTTCAGTAGAGCTTTGCATCTTTATCGTTGGCTGCCCCTTAGTATGTAAACACTTGTTTCTCTTTGCCTCATGATCTTCTCAACATTTTGTCTTACCTTCTTCATCCTCCGTACTGTGATGTTGGTTCTCCCCACATGCTAGCTAATAATTCATATAAGTATTTGTGGCATTCTAGTTCTCTTTCTTTGTGAACAGAGAACTGGTGACATTGCTTTTTCTGTTTATTATTTCAGATGAAGACACCAAAACTGGAAATGTGAAATCTGCTTCGAGGCAAAAAACCTCCTCAGGCACAGAACTGCATCGTGATGTTTCTAACTCCCTTCATGTGGATACCTCCCAAAATTTCACATCTCAAGGAACCTGGGAACAAGATGGCAGGTTTTCAAGAAGACAGGGAAACCCATCTAGAAAAAAGCAACATAAGTGTGATCAGTGTGGCAAGATCTTTAGTCAAAGCTCGGCCCTTATTTTACATCAGAGAATTCATAGTGGAGAGAAGCCTTATGTATGTGATGAGTGTGCAAAGGCTTTCAGCCGAAGTGCAATTCTGATTCAGCATCAAAGAACCCACACTGGGGAAAAACCCTTTAAGTGTCACGACTGTGGCAAAGCCTTTAGTCAAAGTTCAAATCTTTTTAGACATAGAAAAAGACACATTAGAGAAAAAATTCCATCAGTGTCCTGAGGGAACCAAAGCATTTACTTTGAGTTTTCGCAGAATACGAGAAGACAAAAGGCACAAACACTCCTTTAGTATGAGTCAGTGGTTTTAGTGGACTCCATTTTCCTTTCAAGGATCACAGGAGAGAAGGAAGAGTATCTCATGTCAGCCTTATTGCTTTTCTGCTTATTGTCAATTCCAGTGTTCGAGATTCCAAAGATTAGTTCATATTTCCATCCCTAAGCAGCCTTTCAAAAGACATTCTCAGATGTTTTCTTCTATTTACATTATTAACTAAAATAATGAACTAGTATACTCATGACTTTAAAAAATAAGCATTTTCCCAGCTGAGAAGAAATGTGTTACTCAATATAACAGATATTTTTCTTCATTTCATAACCTGAGCAGTAGAATTCTAAGGACTAAAGATTAAGCCACTCTAAAATTTTTCCTATTTTTTCTTTGGTTGCCAGATTCACAATATGATAACAGTATTGAGGAGGCCCAAAAGAATATTTATCTCACAAACTAAGCTCACGGGTCTACAGTCATTGTTAGGAGGTAGGTAAATAAAATTACTTAATATCTTATGAGGGCTGGGGATGTAGCTCAGCGGTGCAGCACCTGCCTGGCAAGTGCGAGCCCCTGAGTTTGATTCCTTCTACCAAAAAAAAAAAAAAAAAAAAAGACAATCTTTCGAAAGCTCTACACACTGTTGATGATTCTAAAATTTCCTGTGCTGGAAAAAATAGTCTCTTTTATAATGTAATTAATAACAATGGAAGCATTAAGATGCTTGTCTATGAGTTTTTAAGGAATGACACAAATTTAAGGAATGTTTCCATAATAATCAGGACCATTCTGGGGTGCTTTTATAAGGGTGATGATCATCATAATATAAAGAAGGGAAGGAGGTGAGGAACAAGACCATCCCAGACTACAAGACTGATGTAGCACAATGTCAGCAAGTGCAGGAATGAGAAGTGCACCACAGCTCACCTGGGAAAGCAAGTCCTTACCAGCTCGAGACTATTCTTCAATGTTCTTTGTGTCTACTTTTCTGGCATAAATCAGCTTTAAATATGTTTCAGGCCCCACAAGACAGCCTTCTCAGGATTTGTAAGGTCAGTCATGAAATGAGACTGTGGAATTTGATCTTTTGTACAAATGAAGAAACCGCTGAAGTTCCATTTAAAGAGTCCACCTAGTTGATAAGTTTTAAGACAACATTTTTAGTGTATCATCTATAGGGTGTAGTTGTATCCATATTTAATTCAAGTTCCCCACTTAACTGACAGTCTTATGTATTGTTAAAATCAGTCTGACAACATACAATAAAATGTTCCCTTTTCTAGGGATTCTTGATATATGTGTCACCGTTTTAATATATGTGCTGCCAAAGCGAACACAACAAATGTGTCATAATACACATATATACAATACACAAACAAGAAACATATTGTTTTGTTTTTCGTGGAGGCATAGTTAGCCACCAAGGAAGCTGACCTCAGAAGTGAAAGTCCTTGAAAAAGGAAGAGGCTTGTAGGCTTGCCTGGTGGATCCCTGATAAAGTGTAATATTTCATTCTCAGAAAATCTGACCATGTCTAGTGCCCAAAGTAACTCCAGAAATGAATATGGAATTGTACTCTGCTTAGTATACTGGTAAATGTAAGATTCATAACGGGAGACAAGTAAGTGTAAATTTTATTATACATTATTTCTAATAGTGATTGTGCTTTGTAGCACTACTGAATATGTGTTGGGTTTTGTGTGTAATAATTTATTCTAAGTAAAAAAAAAGTTATTCTAAATGTAGGTATCTTTTTATTTAGGGCTCATTTTCTTTGTAATTAAAGAGAAGACCAAGTCATCTATTAAAGCAACAAATGCCTCAGAGATAAATGTACTATGAATTACTGTTTACTTGTGGGAAGTGCTTTTTTTAGGTTCAGTGTGAATGAGATGGAAGATTCCACATCAGGTCTTCTGATTGTCTTCAGTTGGTGAAACCATGGATTTTATAGGATTGTGTACTCTTTATTATGAATAATCTGAATTCATTCACCACAGAGTGGTGTGAATCATACTAAGTACGTGATGAGTTGTAAAGAATGTTACTGGGTACTCTGAGATATTTTGCACCTACATGGGTCTCCTAGTGAGTAAATGGTATTCATTTATATAAAATGAGAATTACTATGATTTGAGCTAAGCGTGATAAAAATCAGTATGACATTAGCACTCCCATTGGATTAACTAACTTCCGGGAATAATAAATACTCCAAAATGAAATCAGTGTTGTTTTGTAGATGCCACTTCATCTGGGTCTTCAGTATTACCAATAATCCCATCTTCTCTTTTTTCCTCTCTCCTGTTGTCTTCAAAGACCAAGTCAGACATTTGTCACTGTCCTCAACCTTCCTGTATTAGTTTCAAGTGCCTCTAGGTGCAAGATCCGTCTTTGGTGGCTTAAACACACAGGAGTTTATAACCTGAAAACTGGAGAGTGGGTTGCTGCTGGCTGTCAATTACCAGCTAGATAGTGATTGGTCAGGCTCATGTCTCTGCCCTTCTTTTAGTATTTCTTGCATGCTTATTTTCTCAGGTTTTTGAGACAGCTGTCCCAGCTCCAGGAACTACATCTGGAGTCAATCAGGAAACAGGAAAAGGGGTGCCAGCCATAAGAAGCAAAAAGCTTTTCAAGAAACCCCCACAAATTCCGTTTGTATTCCTTGTTGCAGGTATTTGGGAGCCATTGAGGGAATGCAAAGCCGAGGGGCACTGAAATTGATGTTGCTGGGTCAGGCAATGGTGTTGGCCATTCTGCTGCACTGACACTTTCATCTTTATTGGAAGATGACTGTTTTTGCCTCCTACTTTACAGAGAAAAAGATGAAAATTCTTATAACTTCCTGCCACCAAATTTGCCAGCTTGTTTATACTCATCCATCATTCCCTTTCTCCCTCCTCTGAGAATGCTCGGAGGGTCTCTTCTCTCTGAGCTTCACCATTGTTTCCCACTCTGACAGGCTTTGGCTGCTAGCACTCTTCCTTCTACTCTTCATCTTCTGCCTTCCTTCGGGATCTATCCCTTTAACATTTGAACATGCTGTTGTGATCCAGCCTCCAGCCCTAAGCCCAATAGAGACCTTAGAAATTAGCCAACTCGATGCCTGGCTTGTTGGGATAGTTGTGCAGAGTAACAACTTTGTTACAATTGTGGATCCTGTGGCTAAAAGCTCCTCATGGTTGGTTGTAAGTTTCAGCCAGAATTTACAGGGGATCCATAGCTCTCCCTAGAACAGATTAAATTACCAAGGAAGAATTCTGGCTCCACGCTCAGCCAAAAGAATGTATCATTTGTTATTATGTGCCTTTGAGCAGGCACCACAGCCGACCAGCTGACCAGCATTAAGACCAGAGAAGAGGGGCTGGGGATTTAGCTCAGCGGCAAAGCGCCTGCCTGGCAAGCGCAAGGTCATGAGTTCGGTTCCCAGTACCGGAGAAAAACCAAAAAAAAAAAAAAAAAAAAGAATTAGGCGGCAGGATGAGCA
>NW_004955402.1:22041271-22084557 GCF_000276665.1 Chinchilla lanigera | reverse complement strand
TTTTTTGGTTTTTCTCTGGTACCGGGAACCGAACTCATGACCTTGCGCTTGCCAGGCAGGCGCTTTTGCCACTGAGCTAAATCCCCAGCCCCCAGAATTTTATTCTTTACAGTTCTGAAGTTTGGAAAGTCCAAGAGCAAGATGTCAAATGACTCAGTGGCTGATGAGGGCCCTCTTCCTGGTTTGCAGAGGGATGCCTTCTTGCTGTATCTGAAGTGTCGGGGGGATATTGTTCTTGTGTACATTCTCATAAGAGTTCTGTGTTAGTTTATCATTACTGTGACAAAATACCTGAGGGAAAGAAACAGCTTACAGGAGGAGAGAAAGCTATTTTGGTTCATAGTTTCCAAGTTTGTTGTTCCATAGTCATTTCTCTCTACTGCTTCTGGGTTTATGGTGAGGTAGAATATCATGGCATGGAGCAAGTGGTGGAGCAAAGCTGTTCACCTAATGGCAGACAGGAAGTGGAGAGAATGAGTGAGAAGGAGGCCAGGAACAAGATATACCCTCCAAGAACATGTTCCCAGGAACCCACTTCCACCAAGTTGGCCCTACTTCCTACAATTTCTGCCACCTCCAAATAATCTATTCAACCACTAATCAGATCAAAGCCTTCACAACCCAACCCCTTTACTAAAGCCCTACTTCTAAACATTGCTGCATTGGGAACCAAGCCTTCAATACTTGAGTCTTTGGGAGGCATTCCATATCCAAACCACAACAAGCTCTAATTTTCTTTATGAAGGTTGCATTCCTATGGCCAAACTACCTTTCAAAGGCCCTTCTTGCAAATGCCATTGCATTGGGGATTAGAGTTTGGACATAATTTTTTTAAATTTTATTTAAAGTGGACATAATTTTTGCAGAACACAGTCTATAAAAAAAGTCAATGCACAATACCAATTGTATTTATATATAAGTAATGAAAAACTGGATATTAATCTTAAACACCATGTAAAATACCTCCCAAAATAGTAATTACTTAGGAGTAAATTGAAAAAAGAATAACTTAAACCAAATATAGGCATCATATGTATATTAATCTACACAATTCAGATGAAGAATATCAAAAACCAAAATAAATGGAGAGATGTAAAGTATTTGTGGAGAGGAAGAGTCAATAGAATTAACATGCCAATTATTGTTAAGCTGATGAATAGGTATAATACAATTCTAATATAAATTCCAGCAGGATATTGTTTATAGATACAGGTACATTGATTCTGAAAGTTATATGGCATACTAAGTGAACTAGGATAACTAAGAGATTTTTTAAAAGAACAAAACTGTAGGACACACACTAGTACATTTTAACAATTATCAAAGCTATAGTAATCAGGATGTGGTTTGACAGATGGATAGACAGATATACCAAGTATTTCAGTTTCCTCTAAAATTAAACATATACATACCATATGACGCAGTAATTCTACTTTTAAATGTTTACTCTAGCGTGATAAAACCATATTTTATACAAAAACCTGTCCATTCATGTTTATAGTAGTTCTACTTGGCCTGGGGGTGTGGCTTGGTGGTAGAGCACTTGTCTATAGTAGTTCTACTCATAATTCTCCAAATTCACAAACAAACTGTCTTCCTATGGTTGAATAAATAACTTTGAGACATACAAGTAGAGCCCTACTCAGCAAAAAAATGGAATGAGATATTGATATGACTCTGAAATACATTTTGCTGAATGAAAAAAACTAGTCTTAAGAGGTTACATACTTTTGAATGCAATGTCTGTGAAGCCTAGTGGAAATGCCTCTTAGAAAAAAATTTTAAAAGAGAATACATGCTTTGTGGTTCCATTTCTATTATATTTTGGACAAATCAGAACTATTGTACTTAGTAACAAGTCAATGAGTCCATGGGTTAAAAATGTAAGAATGGTGTGAGTACATCTTCACAAAGTTTTAAGAAGTGATGGAACTATTGTGTATTGTGGTTTTTGGTGATAGTTTCACAAATCTATGTGTTAAAATTCATAGACTCTTATGTCAAAAAAGTCAAATGTATGTTAATTTTTTCAAACAGCAAAATCCTACTAAAGAAACAGAGCCAAAATTTGACTCTTAAAAGATTAATGCAATCAATAAATCTCAAGCAAAACTGATCAAGAAAGAGAAACCAAGCATTGCCAATTCTGAGAATGAAAGAGGAGCCATTCATAAATTCAGTCTTGCACTTTTGATTTTATTAATAATAAATCATTTTTGGGGCTGGGGATTTAGCTCAGTGGCAAAGCGCCTGCCTGGCAAGAGCAAGGTCGTGAGTTTGGTTCCTGGTACCAGAGAAAAACCCAAAAAAATCATTTTTAACTTTTAGTATGTCAAAACCCCTTCCTTAAATAAGCCTGAAAAGAAGGAAAGAGAGAGAGAGAAAGAAAAAGAGGGAGAGGAGACATCACTAAAGGTAAAGGTGCCATAGACATTAAAGAATGTTAAGGAAATATTATGAACAATTTTATGCCTATTATGAACAAACTTGGTGACCTAAATAGTATTTTTAAAAAATGACTATTTTTCTCAGATCTCATGACCAGAATTGAATCATATGACCATTCCTAGCCAGAGAGGCAAAGGGAGTAGACAGAATGGTCATGGATATCTTAGGTCAACCACAGTTATTTCCTTATGACTAGGTACATTGTTCCCTTTCCTGACAAATCCCAAAAAAAAAAAAAAAAAAAAGTCAGGGTGTGTTAGAAGTAAGATGGAGGGTTTTTTCAGGAAGTTAATGCTTCCCATGGTTAGGTTTTTAATCCCTTATATTCCAAAGACTTGCCAGGCATGGTGCATGCCTGTAATCCCAGCACTTGGGAGGCTGAGGCAGGAGGATCATTTGGAGTTTGAGACCAGCCTGGGCTACAAAGTGAGCTCAAGGCCAGCCTGAACTGCATGGTGAGACCCTATCTCAAAAAGATCAAAAAAAAAAAAAAAAAAAAAAAAAAAAAAAAAAAAATCCAAAGACTCCTGGTACAGTGCTCACTTCGGCAGCACAAATACCAAAGATTCCTGGTGCAGTGCATATATTAGTTAAAATGGAATTTTAAACCAGTGTGAAGTGCCCACAGGGAGAGTTCCAAAGTAATAGAGAAAAACCCAGGAAATATCCTTCTTGGGTGATAGGTAATAACACCAAATCTGAAGGTCTGTGCTTTCTTTCCAGTGGGAAAACTTTTGTTACTTTGCTTTCTCCATCGCAGGATGTGTCTTCCCTCTAAGTACCTCATGTAAGTGCCCCTGGCGGTATTCTGTTCTTCTCTATTATAGCACTTCTATACTGCCCTGAAAATATTTATTTCTTGTCTATCGCCTAACAAAATAATAATGTCAAAAGAAAGAATCATAACTTCATTTTATTTAGCTTGAATGATTTATCACCCAGTTAGTACAGGTTTTTTTGTTGTTGTTTATTTTACCATGAATGAATGAATGAGGTACTTTGTAACAAGACAAGACAAAATACTTACCTGGTAAAGAAATGAGCTCCCTTTTGGATTTGGACCAATTGTTACTTATATGGAAAGTACAGTAAAAGTAGCCACAGGTATCAGTTTTCCCTGAGCTTTTTTCCTACAAACCCAGATGATGTAGAACACCTTGTTGTTAAGGGGCTAATGGTGTGAGAAAGACTCATTAGAACCCAGAAAATAATGAGGAAAGGTCTTGAGAAGGGAAATGGATATCTAGTAGCAGTTTACCAGCCCCTCATGCTATATGTTCCAAGAAGATCATAAGGTGTTTTGCCAAGATTGAGATCAGCTGTGGGTCCAGCTTTCCTGGGTGGTCTAGGTGTACACAAGGTGGTCAGCCCTGGTGGAGCTGTTCTCCACACACAGGCTGCCCAGAGGAAGAAGGTGATGTATTTTGACTCTATCTTTAAGGCAGCAGCAAGCACGATATGTTAGGAAAAAGTCCACAGAGTAAGGCTTAGAGGATGGTATTTCAGAGTGGGTGCTGTTGGTCCCTGCCTTGTAAAGGCTAATTTAGGAAAAATTCTTTGCCATTTGCATTTACTGTTATAGAAAAGCTTCCTGTGATCAGGAAGCATAGATCACAGGAATCACAGGCAAAGGGCTCTGTAAAATTTCACATTTTTCACTCCTTTGAGTTTTTTTATGTTTATTAAAAACATAATTGAGTTAGCCTTTGGGAGCCTGAGCTAGCCTTTGGGAGGGAAAGGGTGGGAAGAGTAGCCAGGTAGGAGAGTAAAAAGCCTAGATTTCTGCAGTCTTCTAAAATGAAGAAAGAAAAGCATTAGGAGGGATGATAGAAGACAGGATCTGGTTGGAGTGAAAAGTAGCACCATACCATCAGCTGCTCACTTGTTTTCTCATTAATTCATCAGAGGCTCAAGGCAGTTTGCAGAGGGTACTCTCCTGAATGAAACAGAGCTGAAGGCAGGAACTGAAGCTGCTTCTGGAAGGCTGGACCTACACTGCTGAGTACAAGCCCTTACACAACAAGGCTCTTTTGTGCACACATACTTTCCGATGCCTGTCATGTGACCTAGCAAAGACAGCAATGTGATCAGCCCACAATTCATTTACTTATTCAACAAAAATTTACTGAGTTTTATATGTACCAAGCAGTCAGCATCTTGGGACTAGATGGGGATATGTGGTGAACTGGACAGATAAAGTCCTTACCCTCTTGTGACTTACAGACAAAGCAAAATAAAAACCAGGTAAATAAATAAATGAATGAGATCTCTTCTAATACTGTTGTAGAGTGGGTAGGCTTCCGAGAAGAAAGGCCAGCAGTGAGACCGAATCTGTAGGCCACAATGAACCTAAAAGCCATGATTAGAGAAGGGGACCTTGCAGGTCAGTGTAAGGAATTTTTATGTCATACATAAGGTAGTTGGGATCTATGGGAGGCCCTCAGTTACAGGAATGAAGTGGTCTGATTTAAATTTTTAAATGATTATGTCTGCAGCAGCTTTATGCTCTAAGAAGCCCAGCCTGAAGTTAGATGATCATGCATTCTGAAAATACACTGCAACATCATTATGAAAACTCTTAACATGTCTCATCTTGTTTCTCTGGTATATTGGTCACAGTAAAGCTTTGTGCTACCGCTGCAGAGAGCCAGGAAGAATCAACGGTTTGAGCCATGTCTTGATATCAAAACTTGCTCTCCATATGAGTGTTCTGAGCTCTTGGAAATTTATTTATTTTACTGTGCCTCAATGGTCTCAGCTGTGGATGGACATAATTAAAGTTCCTATAAGATTTGTGAAAAAAAGAGTAACAATACATCCAAAGCACTATTGTGCCTGGCACAATATAGTAAGTTTTCATAAATATTCACTTTTATTACTACTTTCAGAGGGTTACTGTGAGGATCACGTGAGATAATACATCTGAAAGGATTGGGGAAATGTAAAGACTATTCCAATGGCAGCTTTCTCTCTTTTCAACTGAAAAGAGAACGCTGGGCTATTCAAATAGGGAGGCGCGAGGCCAAGCGCAGCCTCAATGTGGTCATTGTCATCAGGCCGCCCCTCCCCCGCGTGGAGCGCATCCCCATGGCAACGTGGGCTTTGCCTCTCTCCGCCTCCTCGGGCCTGCAGACCGGAAGCAGTCCGCGCTGGGGGCTTCTGGGAAGCGGCTTGTGAGCGGCGTTTCTGCGTCTGTCTTGGACAGCGAAGCTGCTGCTTTCTGAGCCAGAGGTTTGCGCCGGAATTGGGGGAAGGGTAGGAGGAAGAGGGGGACTCGGAGTTTGGGTTTTCGGACTCCTCAGCAGGAGTTGGCGAGGAAACTTGGTGGGGTCCTTTCTTGGCTTCCTGGGGGGCAAGGAGGAAAGGCCGCGGTCTTCGCGCCCTATAGTTGAGGGGCAGGAAGGGGTCGGTGGGAGGCCTTTTCGAGTCTTCAGCATCAGCAAAGTGTTCTCCATCCCTAGATGGGCCGCGACCCTCGTCTTCCCCCTCCCCCACTGCCGGTTTTGTTCTATTTTGAGGCCCTGGCGTCTCGCGAAGGGTTCTGGGAGGCATCTCGGTGGGCGGTGGGAACTGGGCGGGCCTTGCGCGGAGGCTGCTGGGACTTGTAGTCCAAGCGGGCCGCCGGCGGAAATGTAGTTTAGACACTTTTGGGAGGGTGGCCTCTGGTCATCTGAAGTCGGCTGCCATGAATGCTGGGAAGGAGGGCTGTACATCAGGGCAGAGATGAGGGACGCAGCAGTACTCTACAGGAATGAGGCCGGAAATCACCTTAAACCAGGCATCTACCCGTTCTCGGGGCCCTCCTGGCATTCCACGTACCACGACCAGTGTGCCGTGTAACCTAAGAAGATATTATGGAACCATTTGGTTCAGTAGGGTTAGTGGCTAGATCCTGTTTTTAAGGCCACCGCACTCCAGAGTATTTAATTAAACCCCTGTATATTAGCTGTCTGATGTGGAGGTTTGTGATTACTAATTTTCACCTTGACTGTTTACAGTAAGTTGTCTTAAGTTACTCTTTTGCAGGTTCTCTGGGCTCTGAATAAGTGTATATAGAGTGTTTGCATGGCTCATTCTTAGTGCGTGTGGTGTGACTATGTAAATACTAAGGAAACGATAGGAAAATAGCACAAAGATTTCCATTCAAGTCAAAGCTGGGAAAAGTTAATGTCTTCTGATGTAAGGACAAGACTGGGATACTGCAAGAAGTTAGAATGATTGTGAGAGTCCTTTTTCTTAATAAAGTTTGTTGTCATTAATATTAATTTCTGTCAAATTTAAATTATGTTGCGATGGGTGACAATATTTGCATATTATTATGCAGAATATTTTACTTTTTTCCAATATTATATGATATTTTACTGGGCAAGTGAACATTTTTTTTCATATTTTGTCTCAGGAGCTCTTAAACATTTTAATATTTAATTATTTTTTTAATCCTAGAGATTGAACTCAAGTCCTGTAGCACAGTAGGCAAACTGTCTGTCACAGACCTCATCCCCAGCTCCTCCACCCCAAGGCAGGCCTCACACTTGCTATCCTCTTGTCTCAGCTTCCCAAGTAGCTAGAATTAAAGGTATGTGCCACCATGCCCAGCTTTTTTAGCATTTTAAAAAACATTCTATGAAAAAAGAATCTTAAAGCAGATAATAAAAAAGCAGCTAGGGCTAGGGATGTAGCTCAGTGGTACACTGTGTATGCAAGGTCCTTGGTGAAGTACACTGTATTGTTTTTTAAAGAGGCAGTTAACTTTTAAGTTGACTTAAGTATATCAGAGGAACACCAGTCCTGAATTGCAAATAATGTGTTCCAAGGTTAAGCATGTTTAAAAACACTGAGGTACAGTTCTTACTTGGATTCTTTGGATTATGGAAGTAGGATTTGTTGACTTTATAGGTCATAGATGGCAGGTTTTTTTCTATACAGAGCCAGATAGTAAATACTAAGTTTTAAATATGATTTCTGTTGAAGCTATTCAACTCTGCCAACATTGCCATTGTAGCATGAACTGTGAATGAATTAAATGATTTATGGACACAGAAATTTTAATTTCATGTTTTCACATGTCAAAATTTTTTAACCACTTTACAATGTATATACTATTTTTGTTCCAACTTTGTACAAAAATAGGCAGCCGGCTAGATTTGGCTATGAGCTATAGTTTGCCAGTTCTGGTTTATGATATTGCTTGGAATTTTTAATCCAGTAAATAGAGCAAATATGTTTTCCCTCATCAATTTAGGTCCATAGTTTTAGGAAGATATTTAATCATTTATTTTTTAAATTTTCTCTACCTCAGGAGTACCTGTAACGAACAAACACCAGGTGTTTCCCTGAGGCTTACATTCTTCCTCGTCTTTGCCTGAAGTATATATCAGAATGTCTGCACAGTCCGTGGAAGAAGATTCAATACTTATCATCCCAACTCCGGACGAAGAAGAAAAAATACTGAGAGTAAAGTTGGAGGAGGATCCTGATGGTGAAGAGGGATCAAGTATCACATGGAACCATCTCCCTGACCCAGAGGTTTTCCGACAGCGATTCAGGCAGTTTGGATACCAGGATTCACCAGGACCCCGTGAGGCTGTGAGCCAGCTTCGAGAACTTTGCCGACTGTGGCTCAGGCCAGAGACACACACAAAGGAACAAATCTTGGAACTGGTAGTGCTGGAACAGTTTGTTGCCATCCTACCCAAGGAGCTGCAGACTTGGGTCCGAGAGCATCATCCAGAAAATGGAGAGGAAGCAGTAACAGTGCTGGAAGATTTGGAGAGTGAGCTGGATGACCCTGGGCAGCCAGTGAGTCTGCTTGTGTCACTTTTTTGCGTTAGAACTACTGACATAGCTGTAGGCAGAGCTGCTATATTAATTTCCACCCAACTATGTTAAAATTATGCATATTTGGGGCTGGGGATTTAGCTCAGCGGCAAAAGCGCCTGCCTGGCAAGCGCAAGGTTGTGAGTTTGGTTCCCGGTACCGGGGAAAAACCAAAAAAAAAAAAAAAAAATTATGCATATTTATGCCTTCTCCCCCATTCCCCGACCACTCCATTATCTGTACTACTTTGCTGTCTAGGCCTCTCCATGTGGTTTCTCCTGTATACTTTCTCAGCTGAACCAAAATCTTAATTATTTCCAGGTTTCTCTCCCTCGACGGAAACGGGAAGTGCTAGTAGAAGAGATTGTCTCTCAAGAAGAAGCTCGGGGATTACCAAGCTCTGAGCTTGATGCTGTGGAGAACCAGTTGAAATGGGCATCCTGGGAGCTCCATTCCCTAAGGCACTGTGGTGAGGACCAAAATTCTAGACTGGAATATGGGCCTTTTCCCAGAGCTCTTAGCTTGTTCTTGTGGAGTGGGTAGGAGGTGTCACTTATCCGGATGCCCCAGACATACTATAAGACAGTGATGGTGAACCTTTTAGAGACCGAGTGCCCAAACTGCAACTCAGAACCTACTTATTTATCATAGAGGGCCATCACTGCAATTAATCCTGATTGCTGAGGATTTTTAGAAAAAACAACTCACACTAACATCTTTTGTCTTAAAAACCTAATAACAGAGCTTTTGATGCTACAGACATTTTTTTATTGAAAAGTATAAGTTTGGGGCTGGGGATTTAGCTCAGTGGCAAAGCGCCTGCCTGGCAAGCGCAAGGTCGTGAGTTCGGTTCCCGGTGCCGGAGAAAAACCAAAAAAAAAAAAAAAAAACAAAACGAAACGTATAAGTTTGCATTTGGCATGCTTTTGCACAGTTAATATAATCTTTGCTGTTGTGTGCACCCTGGTAATTTGTCAGAATTCTCCTTTGCAGCTGCGACAGTGTTAGAAAATTCTTTACAGATTTTCTGTTGGCTTGTAGTATTGTCTACAAATGTAGTTTTATAAATGCATTTTTAGATTTGGAAAATATTTCAGCTGTCCATTTTCAAGGTCTGGGATGACTTGGCTCACATGCTGACAGAGAGAGCTCTATGTGCCCACTGCAGTATGCCTGGCATAAGTTCACCACCATTGCTAAAGATCTTGATTTTTTTTCTGATAACAGTTGATTTGCTGATATCAGATTTTTTACTCTTCACATTAACATCTTCAGCCTTTTCTTCTCTTTCAGCTTGTTTCCTGAATATCCGTACTTGTCCATGTCAGGCTACCAGTTCTTACTCTAGCCTATAGTGCAGGTCTCTGTATTGTAGACAGTATTACCCATTTATCATCTGTTTTACATCCTAATGTTTCAGTCTCCTTTTTAATCTTATTGGTACAGTAAGCTTACCTGAAGCCTTTTATTTATTTATTTATTTATTTATTATCTTTATTAATTTTTGCTTTCTTCCTTATGGTACTGGAGATTGAACCCAGGGCCTTTGCACCAGGTTACATCCTTGGCCCCCTTTTTATTTTTTGTCTTTGAGATAGTCTTGCTAAAGCATTAAATTTCCCAGGCTGGGCTTAACCTTGTAATCCTCCTGCCTCAGCCTCCAAAATACCAGAATTTCAGGCTTGCCTCTAATCTTTTTGTTTATGGTATACTAAAGTCTTTCTAACTTTTTAGTTACTTCTGTTTTGTTCCTTCAGATCCAACCTGGTAATTTTTTTCTAAGAGTTTTTGTAGAAATGATTTTTGCTGTACTTTCTCTAAATATTTATGCAAAAATAAGCTGCTCTTTAGTTATAATAATGCTTGAATGCAGAATAATGTTTTTAAAAATCTCATAATTAAAGTAATTCAGTTGCTGTATGGATTCCCAGTATATTGGCAATTAAAGGCATATGTGTACATCTGTACTCTGATACAAACCCAGTGTGTTCCTAAAACTGCTGGATTTCATCTTAGAATTTAAGTGAAATTTTGTTTGAGACCACTTTGGGAATCATTCTTTGAAGCAATTGGAGATAATGCTGGTTTGCTTAGACAGAATAAGGTCTGAGCAGGTTTTCTTCCCTTGCAAGGGGACATTGCCAGCAAATCTCTCCAGGGTGCAGCTGAAATCTGCTGATTATCTGCAGTGTATGTTTTCTAGGGGATTCTTCTTTGAAAAAAGCTTGAGAACTACAGTCATTGGTCTTTGGAGGTGATATTTTCTTGGGTAGAAAACGTCTCCTTTTTTGAAATTTAGAATGATTTTTACCTGTTTTTAATAGCCCCATTCCAGTACTCTAGTCCTTCTGCATTTGGGAACTTCCATTTCTTTTTGTGCCATTTGTCTCTGTATAACCTTCATAATCACTTCTCTGTTCATGTCTCCAGGCCTCCCTAACTTCTGACCCTTTAATCTGTCCTCTCTCTTCCTTACCCGCTTCCCTTTCTTCCTCTGCCTTTTCTCCTGACTTGGTTCCTTTGTCAAATCATTTACCCTTGACCACTTTGAGTGCTAGTGCTCACTGTGTTATTACCCTTACCTCTGCTTTTTAAGGCTTGAGGTTTCTTAGAAGTCTTAAATGAGACTTGTGCTTAGTTCCACCTACAGATGGGTAATGGTACTTCTTGTTGATAATTGAGGCTTTTCTTTCACTGAATACATCTCAGTTAGGCCTAGAAGTAGCAGTTTTTCTAAGTATCATGACAAATACCAAGGACAAGCTTTTTTTAATAGTAAACCTTTTGTTCATTAAGGATATACTGAATTTTTAATTGTCATGTCTTCATTGAACACTTGATCCCCTCAGGTTATCTTTACCCCCTTCATATTCAGATTCCTGGGTTCTGCTTTTAGTCAAATCTTGGCTGTCACATGCCTTGTTTTGTGCATTTTCAGAAATAGTTACTGGCAGATTTCTTATTATTTTACACCTTTGTGTTTTGATGTAATTTCTTCTCAAAGGAAAAGAACATAATGATTTTCTAGTGACCATTGTTTTCCTAATAGTTTTATCTAGACCTCACCATATCACCTTTTTTTTTGTCTTTTTGAGACAGGGTCTCACTATGCAGTTCAGGCTGGCCTTGAGCTCACTGTGTAGCCCAGGCTGGCCTCAAACTCACAGTGATCCTCCTGCCTCAGTCTTCCGACTGCTGGGATTACAGGCATGCGCCACCATGCCTGGCTTACCATATCACCTTTGACTGTCTCTAACAGTTTTTAGACTCTACCATTTATAACCCTCTTGACTGTGTTTTACTTAGATACAACCTTTTAAGTTATTGTGCCTTATTAATCTCATAATCAGTCATTTCATTTTTTTCTTTTTTGGGAGAAGGCAACTTTTAACAGTAGTTTTCAGAGTGCTATGTATAGATGTGTACAAGCTGTTTATGTATAGTTCATTAAAATTTTTTTTCATGTTTTCTCCCCAAATAGGAAATGAGTGATACTTACATTTTCTGTTTCAGATGATGATGCTAGGACTGAAAATGGAGCGCTAGCTCCAAAGCAAGAGATTGCATCGGCAGTAGAATCTCATGAAGTTCCTGGGACTCTCAATATAGGTGTTCCTCAAATTTTTAAATATGGAGAAACCTGTTTCCCAAAGGGCAGGTTTGAAAGAAAGAGAAATCCCTCTCGAAAGAAACAACATATATGTGATGAATGTGGAAAACACTTCAGTCAGGGCTCTGCCCTTATTCTTCATCAAAGAATCCACAGTGGGGAGAAACCTTATGGATGTGTTGAGTGTGGGAAAGCATTCAGCAGAAGTTCCATCCTTGTACAACACCAGAGAGTACATACTGGAGAAAAACCTTACAAATGTCTTGAATGTGGGAAAGCTTTTAGCCAGAATTCTGGGCTTATTAATCATCAGAGAATCCATACTGGGGAGAAACCTTACGAATGTGTTCAGTGTGGGAAATCCTATAGTCAAAGCTCAAATCTTTTTAGACATCAGAGAAGACATAATGCAGAAAAACTTCTGAATGTTGTGAAAGTTTAAGAAATTATAAAAAATCAGCACTCAGGTCTTTTTCTTCAGAAATGAAGACAAAATTTAAAACATGAAGTGATACAGAATACAGAATAGTTTTCCCCTGTCGACTCTCAGAAAATCTACTGGGAAATACTAAAAAATCTTCACTCACCATGATTATTTTATCTTGAAAGAAATGGTGTTATGCCTGCCTAGAAACTGAAATTTTAAACTTAATTCAGGTATTAATGCTTAAATTTTCATGTAATGTTTATATTTTGTTTTCCAAATAATGAACTACTTGGTTCTTTGTTCCTTTCTTAAAAGTTTCCTTTTTTAGACAGATAACTTATTTCTGTGTTGATCATTGAAATGTTCTCTGTAAGGTTACATTCCCTTCTCCTTTAAAAGGCAACATAGGAATTATACAGTCTGGAAACCATCTTAAACCATTTTAAAACCATCTTTTAAAAACTTACTGTCCTGTTTCCTTTTATCTAATTTAAATATATATTTCAGAAAATAGAAGCTAAAAGATGGCTAAAAGCCTCAAAATAAATGAGCCTTAAGATTTCAGATAAGTTTTGGTGATAAAACTTCAAAAAGTGAGCAGAACATTTAGATTGGGAGATACACAAATTGACTTAACCACTGAAGTATATCAGTTTAACTGCAGTTATTGCCTACAGGAAAAAATAAAAAACTCATTTGGTTTAATCTGGGGGCTTCTTAATGAAAATGTTTTCCCATGTGTCATTAAAAAGAGTTTAAAGAATAAGCAATTATAAAGCTGAAGGTAGAAATTAGAACACTAAGAATTTGCAGTGAATGGCAGTGTTGAAAAGCAAATATAAACAGAAGGTAATGGTCTGTTTTGGCTTTTAGAAGAGATTCAAGATCTAATGCATTCTTATTTTGCCTTTATCTTTGTTGCTGACAGAATATTCCCTGACAGGTGGGCAACAAGTATCAGATTTGCTCTTTTTATTCTTTTGGCACAGAAGGGTTGAATAGGCTAAAAATAGTCATGCGTTTATTAAACACTTTCTACCGACAAGGCACTGTGCTAGGTACTGTAATCCTACCATAAGTGGGTAGGTCTTTCTTCCACTGTAAATCCTAGGGGGTTTGGTACAAAGCTGTTTTATGTAGTTAGCCTCTTTTCCCTGTCAGCATTCCCAGAGGAGGTCACCGCCGAGATTCGCAGAGCCATAGTTCTCTCACCAGGGTGTTATATTTGGAGGGAAAGGAAGACTCAGTTCCAAGAGCTAGCTGGCTCTCCAGCTTTCTTCGAGGTGAGTCCAAGATAAACTTTATCACAGTTTGGCAGTGTATGAATCTTTTTTTAAAAAACGGAGCAATCTCTAGTAGCATTGAGGTTGTACCTACATGTTGAATGGACTGTTCTACTTTAAAAATAAGGAACTAGGCTATTAACAGCTAGTTTGTTAACTATCAGAATTGATTGAACTATTTTTTTTAACTTTCGTCTTAACACATTTTAAAAATGTATTAAAGTAATACGTTGTAGTAGTAGGATTATATACTCCTTGGCTGAGAATCCCAAGTACTGTGGTTCTACTGTTTCGTGGAAAACTCGGGAAGTTAAAATATTGAGTAAGAGAAAAGGCTTTTTTAAAATGGGCATCACAGTATGGAAAATGATCCATGTGAATACAAATACTTAGTAGTTCCAGATATTTGGGTTCTATCTGGTGTTTGGATCAGATTTTAAAATGGAAGGTGAGATTTGCATGAGCCTATTAAAAAGCATAGTAATGCTGGGCCAGCTGGTAGAGAAGTGAGGCAGAATGGAGCTTGTTTATAGATTTTCTGATAACAGTTACAAGAAACGTGCTTTATAGATTAAGATTTATTGACGTATAAATATGTAGTAACGATATAATGTATTTTAAGTTATACAAGAAACTATAGGGACTTTTGTTTGGGTCTTTTTCTCTTTGTGGCTGAGAGGAAACAAGTCACTGTCCAATAAAGCTGTAAACTCCTCAGCTCTTAAGGTAAAATGATCTTGGGTTGATTGATCTATTTATTTATAACTGGCTTTTTTCCAAGTAGGTTTTGAGGTAGTATATTTGGAAGACTGCTGGGATGACAGAGTTCTTGTATCAGAGTAGGTAAGAAGGGAGTGGGTCTTTCAGGCTGGAAATTTTATGCTTTTAAATATCTTATATATTGCCCATATACAAGGAAGTTTCCCTGTGGTAGATTTGCCATAAATGCCAAAGATACTTGGTAATGTGAGAGCACAGAAAGGTAGCATTAGAGTTGACAAATACGATTTTTGTCTTGCCAGCTCTGATACCTGTGCATTGTTCAGAAAGGATTCTGAGGCTAAGGCAAGGCTTTGGGGAAAGAGGACTGGACCAAAAATAACTGGATGGTGGCACATGGGGAAAGGAAGTGATGAGATGTGTGCTCACCATCTCCAGTTAAGCTTGAGTCCCACTGGACAAGTTGGTTCAAAATAACGGTTCAGTGAATTATATCATCCAGACATTGGTATATACCCACACAGGTAAACGTGGTAATTTGCGGGATGCCTAGCTTCTGATGAAGTGGTGAAGTGGCAGTTGCTAGGCAGTGGCCTAACCAGGACTCTGGATAGCAAATGAGACTTGTGTTAGGGCATGCAGACTGCTGGTGACTTATTCAGCAGCCACTGAGCATTTGTTAGTTGCTGTTAAATTTTCTTCTGGTTTTCTGGGAAGTTATGCTCTTCGCACTGACACTTATTTGACATTTGATCATTTGTTTGGAGGGGAAGGTTACACATATTGGAATCTAATTCATGCTAAGCATTGAATTAGTCACTACCCGTATTACTTCTATTTGTAGACTAGGAAATCAAGATTCAGAGACCTGCATGCGACCAGTAAGAGCTAAAAATCAAATCTAGTTTTCTGGACTCCAGAGACATACTTTTTCACTATGTTGAGTAATGTCTATTAAATCTTAGTTGATAAATACTACATTTATATGTTCTATGGTTAGCATGCTCATCTGAATTAAACATGCTTCTCTGAATTTTTACAGTACAGAAATGTAAAATGGAAAGGACATTTTCTTTTATAACCGTACGCAGAAGTGATGGTACCATGGTTTGTTCTTCTAGATTTAGGCATACACATGTTTAAGCAAAAAAAAAAAAAACAACAACAATGGCTAACACTTATGGTTCTTGTGTATAAGCTACCAGTTGAAGTGCTTTACCACTGATTAATTCTTAATCCTTGGCAACAGTATGAGGTAGGTACATACCCCATTTTACAGGTACTGTGCTAAAACTTGCCTCCCCTCCTCTCACATTATTGAGTATACACTAATTTATTTAACCAACCCCATCTTGGCAGATTAAGTTCTTTATGGATACAGATAGAGTCTACTTAGCATCCCTGTACATACATCTTGCTACTTATGTGGGTATTTCTGCAATATAAATAGCTAGAAATGGATTTATTGGTTAGAGAATGCACATCTGATATTTTGAGAAGTACCGTGAAAAAGATTACCAGTTTATATCTCCATTAACAGTAAAAATGCCTGCTTACCTACAGTCTCACCAACACTGCATCCTTGAAAATTTTTGCCCTTTTGATAGAATATCTTTCGCTTCGTTGTGCCTTCCTTTAATTAGTGGGGAGGAACACTTTTTCATGTATATTGACCAGTTTCACTTCCTTTGTGAATTGCTTTCATCCATTTTTCTTTAATTGTGGAAGTATAAATTACTACCCTCTCATTATATAAAATTTAATTGGTACCCAAGTGTAAGAACCAAGACCATTTTTCCAGGGCTTCCAATCACATTCCACTTTCCACAGTTTAGTATATATCTTTCCGCTACCCTTTCCATACATTTCCATATGAATAGACATAGCTTATAAACACTATTTTTACATAAATAGGATCATATATAGGAATTGCTTTTTTGTCTCAAAGATAAGGAAGTCTTTAATGTTTGAATGGGATTAAATACTATGAAGATAACATTATTTATTACCCATTTTTCTTGTGCTGTTATATTGCCAAAGTAAACATCTTACTCAGATGTCTTTGTGCATATGAGTGAATGTTTCTTTAAGTTGGAGTCCTATAAAGTGGATTGTTGGGTTGAAAGGTTTGCCATCTTGACAGACCTACCTTAGCCTTCCAAAATATTTTCGTAACTTTTATATTTTCACCAACTGTATGGAAAGTGCTTATTTCCCCATATAGCCTTACCTACACTTGATAGTTTCTATCTGTTGGACAAAAGAGAGAGAGAATCCTTACCTTGTTTTGCATTTCCCTGATAAATAGTGAAGTTGGGTCATACATTTATTGGTCATTTATAGTTTTAACATTGTATCTTCTACCTACTTTTCTGTGGGGTTGTGTGGATATTTGTTCCTTTTGTTTGTTCATCATCTCTTTCCCTGTTTTCTGGTAACAAAACCCTTATTTATTGTGGTAAACCTATTCCATGTGGCTTAGGTGAGCACATAAACAGGCTTGGCCTCCTGAGTCTCATAGCTCCCTAGCCACAGCAATTAAGAATGGACATGTAATTTAAGCCAGGCTACTAAGGAGAGCCCTCAACAGAACTGCTAGAACTACTGGAAACAAGGTTTTATGGAGATCCCAGGAAGCAAGGATGATGTAAGCCTGAACTTGTACCATACGGAGAAAGTCTGTCTGTGGGGAAACTCGGAGGCTAGCAGAAATGGAAAGAGAACTAAGTTCTAATATCATTTTCCTGGAGGCCCTTGATCCAGCTGTGCCTAAAGCCTGCCCTACCTCTGGACTTTAAAGTTTTGTGAGCCAATAAAGTCCCTTTCTTGTTTTAAGATAATTTGATTTGGTTTCTGTCCTGATTAATATAGGTTATTTGTATTTTCTTATTGATTTGTAGAAAACCTTTGTAATTTTAAATTCTAAACTTATACTTCATGCGCTATACGTTAATAAAACTAGCATGGCCTTCTATGATTTGGCCTCTCTCAACCTCTGCCATTTGTTACTTCGGTTTCCCTGCTCCCTATACCACACCATACACATACACTTTACAACAATATTGGTACTGCAAAGGTATGGATTAATAGCTTTTCACACAACTGTCTCTTTAGAAATTCTCATCCTTCTTCCAGATTCATTCATTTGGGACTGCAACCACCTGACACTTCTTGGAGTATTCCTCTCAAGCATCTGCTACATATGGGAGACAATTTAGCAGTTTCTTAGAAAACTAAAATACTCTAGTATATGATCGGGCAGTTGTACTCCTTGGTGTTTATCCAAGAGTTGAAAACTTACATTCACACAAAACTTGAACACGGATGTTATAGCAGCTCTATTTATAATCGCCAAAATTTAGAAGCAACTGTAATGTCTTTCAGTAGGTGAATGGGTAAACTAGTAATTCTAGACACTGAAATGTTATTTAATGCTAAAAAAGAAATCAGCTATCAAGCCATAACCCAAAGACACATAAATCCTATGAAAAGCAATCTGAAAGGTTTACTGTATGTGATTGCAACTATATGACAATCTGGAATAGACAAAACCATGAAGACACCTGAAAGATCAGTGATGGCAGGGGTTGATAAGATGTAGCGGTGTGGAATACATGGGAATTTTCTACCTTCTGCTCAATTATGCTATAAGCTCCAACCTAAGGAAAAATATTATTAACAGGAATGAGATGCAACTAAAGTACCACTCAGAAAAATTTATAGCAATACAATACCTATAGGGAAAAAAATTCACAATTACCTAAACTTCCGTCTTAAGTAGAGTGATGATATTAAACCCAAATTAAAAAGGAAATAAAGACTAGGTTGGAAATTAACAAAAAGAAAAAAATGAATTTCTGTATTCTAACCCAAAAGCTATCTTGTGAAGATTTTTTTTTTTTTTTTTTTTTAATTCTAGCCAAATAGATCAGGAAGAATACAAGTTACACTAGGAATTAGGGTAATTATACTAGTAATTATACTAGTAATTAGGGTAACATTACAAATTCTCCATGTAGCATTCTAGCCAAGGTTCTAACCGTTTGTGATTCCAATTCTCATTTCTTATTTAGCTGTCAGTAGTATTTTGCATAATTGTTGCATTTTATTTTGGCTTCTAGAACAATTCATAATCTTTCTGGATTTCATGAAGTGCCTGAAGACACAGTGTTCCACTCTCATTTCCTTTCCTTCTTTTCTCCATTCCCCCATCCGAGTTCCCCTTTCCTGTTGAAGTTTCTTCCCATTTTACAATATCTATTGTACAGCTTCTATCTTGTTTCCTTTTCAGCTTCTCACACTAGGGAGATAAGACAATGTTTACACATGTGAGTCTGATTTATTTCACTTATGAGTATGGTGTTGAGTGCATCCATTTACCTATAAAGTCTCCAGTTTATCCTTTATGGCTGAGGAGTACTCCATTGTATAAAAAGACCACATCTTTTTTATCCATTCCTCAGTTGATGGACATATAAATTGTGCTGCTATAAACATGAGTGCACATATATCATTGTGGTATGTTGTTTTTAATTCTGGGAGGATACCCAGAAGGGGAATAGGTTGAATGGAACCTCCAATCCTAGTTTTTTGAGGAGTCTCCACACTGATTTCCACAGTGGCTGCGTCAGTCCACACTCTCACCAACAGTGGAGAAGTGTTCCTTTTTTCCCACAGTCCCTTCAGAGTTTGTTATTGGTTGATTTCTTGATGATAGCCATTCTTTCTGGAATGAGATGGAATCTCAGTGTTGTTTTAATTTGCATCTCTGAAGTGACCAATGATGAACATTTTTTCATACACTTGCTGTTTCCAATCTCATTCCATGTTCATTCCCTTGTTGATTTCATCTGGTCTTCAAATTTATGACTGTAAAGTCTATGTCCTCAACATAGAACTCTTCTCTGAACTCCAGACTCATTCTTTGCCTACCAGATATCTCCACTTTGATAATGGCCTTAGTTTGGATTCCTGATAAAGCAGCATAAAAGAAATGTCTATTGCTAGGCATTACCAGAGTGATTATACTTCCAGAAAAGGATGGTTGAGGGTAAATGGAAGGTGAAGTAAGAGAGCAAATCAGAAGGTATTACTGAGACATGCAGCTTCTAAAGAGGCATAACAGTTTGCTTAGTCTCACTGAACATAGAGTGTAAGCAGTATAAACTATGGCACTTCACCATGGGCTGCAGAGAAGAAAAAGACTTTTTTCCAGATTCCCCTCTCACTTTGGATGAGCTTCCCTTACAGAGCATCAACTCTTCCACTCTTGCACTATTCAGCCTGTCTGACAGCAAAAATGAGAAAGCCAACAACATAAGATGGTACCTTGGCCACTTATCAAGCAGGACTCAGCAGCCTGAGGGGTGGATGGCATCAGGAAATCTTAAAGGGTCATCAGTAACATAGAACAGAAGACTCTGGACCTACAAATAAGAGGCTTATAATCGGGGTTTGGCAGCATCTGGAGATGTTTTTGGTTGCCATAACTGAGGAAGGGAGGGTTGCTCCTGATCTGGGTCGAGGCCAGGGAGGGTACTAAACGTCCTATAAATCTACGGGACAGCTTCCCACAGCAACTAATTATCTGGACCAGATATCAATGTGCAGAGGGTGAGAACCTCTAGGTAAGATAGTTTTTGCAATATTTCTCCATGGTAGTTACTATTTTTCCGTTTCTACTCTCATTTCAAGTGAACCATCCCGTCTTCTCTGAAGGTATGGAGTGTACATACTGTAGGTGGTTAGAAACTAAATATATAATTGGAGTTCTTCCATAAGAAAGATTTATCTCTTCCATATGGATTCAGGTATATTTACTTGACCACAGAAACTCTTGCCGGTTGGCTCTTGTGTTCCTTTGACATGCCTTTATCCTTTTGTTTTTTGAATTGTACTACAAGATGATCCAGGTTCATCTTGTGTTTTTCCAGCCTTAGCCTTAGCATCAACTGTTTCTCAAAATAGCAAAGGTTACTTTAACTTGGAGAGTGGTACTTAGAAACCAAGATCTGGGTATGATTGTTGAAACTGGAGTATCATTGCTTCTAGGTCATCTTGGAGAACAGGGCTCATTAGTACACGTATGTACTGTGTACAATCCATGTATAGACATATGTTCTTGCTCCTTTGAACTACGTGGTTTTTTTGTGTGAATAATGTATGCATGGGTTAATACTGATGTCTCTGACTGTAATGTTTGTGGTAATCTTTGAATGCTAAATATTGTGCATGAAAAATTACAGTCTCTAGATGAGGTTGTCATCTTACAGGACAACAAATTTCAGGAGCTTCACATAGCTTTTCCTTTTCTTTCCAGTTACAGCTAAAGCCTGTCCACTCTGAGCACTAATAAGTGTCTTGTCCTTCCTTTATGATTACATTGAGTGATGTGTTTTCTGAACAGTCTCTATCATTATACAATATATACTTAATTAGAAGAGTCAAGTATATTCTTTGTGTATACTACAAAACCCTCCTGGAGCCTTACTTATGTAATTAACAATATATGTTAAATTGAAATATTAATTGGATCATTATAGGGGATATACAAAATAAATGATAGCAGAACCTATCAAATGGTTAACACTAGAAAGGCAATAGAAATTTTTATTTTTCAAATTTATTTCTATTTTTCAGTTGAGAACTTTGCATGTATGTTGCCTATGAAAAATACACATCAGAAAAAAGTGATGTTTCCACTTTTGAAACAAGATCACTTTTTTGTTTGTTTGTTTTAGACAATACGCTACACAAATCAATCATGTCGGTAATACTTCATCTATTGTGTGGAAAAAATATCTTCTGTATACTAACACATTTCTGACACCAGATGTATGGAGGCTTTTCCCACACCAAGCAGTTTTCTAGATAGCAACTGGGTGCCTTACAATTCATCATAACTCTACCTAGAGTTATCATAGACCTCCTCAGGTTAAACGTTCAGTCCCACAAGACTGCCCCCTCCCACTTCAGGCATAAATTTCATGTTCATGTTTTCATTGGTATTTCTAGTTGGCTGTAAAGCAGAGGTTTCTGCTACCCCTAGAATGGCTCATAGAACTCAAGGAAAGTTTACTTAGGAGATTGCTGGTTATAATTAAAAAAATACAAAAAAAAAAAAAAAAAAAAAAAAGGGGGCTGGGGATTTAGCTCAGCGGCAAAAGCACCTGCCTGGCAAGTGCAAGGTCGTGAGTTCAGTTCCCGGTACCGGAGAAAAACCAAAAAAAAAAAAAAAAAAAAAAATACAACTCCGAATCAGCCAGATGGAAGAGACCATAGGACAAGTTGTGTGGTAAGGCACACTGAGCTTCCATGCCTCCTTATGTGCCACTTTCCAGTTAACTTCTGAGTTTACCAACTTGGAAAGTTCTTTTGGCAGTCTATAGAGGCTTTTTTATGTAGGCACAATTGATTAAATCATTGGTCATTGGTGACAGAAGTCAATCTCAGCCCCTCTCCCCTCTCAGAGGTCAAGTTGGAGTAAGGTAGGACAAAAAACTACAATCCTCTAATCACAAGTTCTGTTTCCCTGGCAACTAATTCCTATCCTGAGGTTTTCTAAGTTTTTTCCTAAAATATATGTCAAAACATAAACTTTGGTGTGGTTGAAAGGTTGTTATGAGTTAGAAGACATTCTTTTCATCTTTGTTGTCCACTTCTTTCATCTTAATTGGTCTTATCACTTAGGAAACTCCAAGGGTTTTTAAGAGCTTATATTCAAGGTTTTGCTTTCTGTGTTTTCAGATATCCATAGTCAACCTTGAAAATATAAATATAAAAATAAATGAAATATTCTAGAAATAATTCATAAATTTATGAGGAATGTCACAAAACCTTCCACCATCTGGCGCTGCTTCCCTTTTCATAGGAGTCATCTCTGTCCAGGCAATCTGTATTAATTACTTTTCTCCTTGCTGGGAACAGGAGCTGACACTCACAATCCTAAGAAGGAAGGTTTATTTTGGCTCACAGTTTGTAGCAGTTTCAGTCCGTGGTTGGTTTCAAGGCAGGGCAGATGGGAAGCAGAGAGAGATCAAGGGAGAAGGAAGAAAAATACAGCCCCCCCAAGTCATGCCAGGAACTTCCAACACATTTAGCTATAACTCATCAATAGACTAATTCATTGGTGAGTAGCACACCCCTATGAACATCACCTTCTTAAATCCTCACTTATGAACACAAGAGACTTTGCAGGGACAGACATCTTGTTTGGAATAAGACCCAGACTCAAATTTGTTTGTGCCAAAAAGAATGCATCCAGACTCAGAACAAGAAATCTTAACAAGACAGTTTTAGTTTTCCTGCTGCAAAAGAAAGCGAACGGGTGATAGGCATGCACAGAAGGAAGGAGGGTTGGCTCTTTTATGCTAATGCAGGAGGGGGTAGCTGACCTCCTCCCCATTGGCTGGGTAGAAAGTTCACAATCTGTCCTGATTGGCTAGCTCAGGCAACATGGGAGGAATCAGAAAAGTTATTAGTGGGAGAGAGGTACAGAGCAAAGGGGGGATATGGTGAACAGAAAGTCCTTGGCTCCTGATAAGCTATCCTTGCTTTATAGCTGTGTTCCCAGGGTTTGAAATGGGCAGGCAACTTTGTGAGTGGTGTGTCCAGGAAAGGCCATTCAGGGTGAGCCAGAGCCTGAGATGGATACAATCTCATTTGATAGAAAAGACAGACCTTATTGTTTTTCACCCCCCCCACAACATTATCAATCTTTTCTTCAAACTCCATGAGTAGGCACTTGCTTTGTTCTTCCATCAGAAGTTTAGCCATTTAGGGTGGGAGATATTATTCAGTGAGCGCAATTTCTATAAATCTCTGGGTAAGCTCCCTGGTGGAAGGAATAACACATCAACTTACAAGAATGAGAGCTCCAACTACTATTATCAGGAAGGTAATAGTCAATGTCATCACTCCTTTCTATTTACCATCACTCTAAACCATTGTTCTAGGAAGTCAGTGAGAGGATCATTAACACCCGAGTTTTCTGCCAATACATTTGCTAGAGTGGTCAATCCCCTTAGTGATGGTCCCATCTGGGACCATGTTATTGGGGATGAATGTGCAGCATTGGACACCTACCATTATGCAAACACTACCCTATTCTGCCAACATCATATCTAATGCTAGTCTCTTCTCCCAGGCCATCTAACTGGTAGACCCTAATTGTTCAGATACTCCTTATATGGTATCCCTTGTATAGTTGATAAATCTCTGTGGGTTATAATAAGTGTAATTTATCCAGTATACATTTTTGTTAATAGTGGACCAGCAAAACAGGAAGGATTCTAATCCTGCAGCTATCTGGTTTTGAGCCTTGAATTCATTAGGAACTCCTCTCGGGATATCAGTAGTCAATATATAGGTCAAATGACCTGCCAGGCATTAAAGTTCTCTTTTCTGGACGTTCCAGAATGGCCTTAGGGACAGATAAAGCTGAAGCTCTTGGATGGCCTAAGATGGGATCATTAAGGAGGGAAAAATGATTTCCTCACAAAACAGGGCCTCTGTTTCAATCTTTTGATTTTGTATTCCTCCATGAAATAAAAGTCAGCAGAGAGATTTTAGCACATATATCAATATCTTTATAAGGCAATAGCATTCAAACATTTTTGGATTCAGGCTGATTGTAAGAAATACACTTTAGAAACTTTTGGCAAGATATTGGAGTGGTAAGTAGCAGAGAAAGACCCTCTGTGATATTTGCTGTCCAGACACTGGAAGAGAAGAAGGAGGGAAGTGGGTCCCCAGACTCAGGAAGGATCTGAAGTGAGAATTGAAGCCCACAGGGAAAGCAAAGAGAAAAACTGCAACAGAGAAGGAGGTAGCAGGTGGCACTTTCTCCCTGAGTTGGGACTCACTACATAGGAGGAGCCGTTCAAAACTGCCAACACAAGGTAACTGGTGAGTGAAGCAGATTTGACCATCCTGTGGAAGGGTGTGATTGGCCAGGAGCCATTTTAGAGAGGGACAACTGATCTTGGAACTCAGAACAACTGTTGTCTCCATCTAGCTGCTCCCAGCTGAGTTCAAGCCCACAGAAGTTAGGCCAAATAGATCTGGTTCCAGCCTCACGGCTAGAAACCAATCTGAACTGCAGGGTGAAATAAAGGTGCAACCTCACTGAGATTATCCACTACCCCACCATAAAGCTACTGCTGGCTTGCTGGGATAAATCAACATGGACTTGGAGTCTGTCTCCACACATTGTCTACCAGTGACAGCACAGACAAACCTTGAAGGGGACATTCTCTCTCTCTCTCTCTCTCTCTCTCTCTCCTTCTCGGTTTTTTTCTTTATTGTTTGATCTTGTTTTTATATGAATGTGAGTGTGGTTTTTAGTTTTTTGTGGTTCTGTTCTGTTCTTTTATTTCTTCCTTCTCTCTTTCTCTCCTGTCTCCTGCACCAGTTTCCCAAAGTTTGCACAATCCTCCTTTGTCCTCCAGCCTTGCTTCTAATTTCTTCCTCTTCCATTTTTCTTTTTTCCTAAGCCCTTTTAAAGTTTTTGCCCTGAGGGTAAAATTGGGATATTAAGGGTTGATTTACTACATACAATTTTCTGGTTTGTTTCAGATTTTGTTGTATAATCTAGTTTATAGGGTTAAAGGTGGCAAATTAACAGTTACCTCAGTGTGTCATTTTCTAGGCTGTGTTTGATACTGTTGTTATTTATGATTGTGCCACTTTAGCCAAAGTGACATAATTGTTTCTAACCAGCTGTGTTGGGGACCGAGCTGGGTGAGGACGGCACAGAACCTCCCCATGGCAATGGGCGCGACTTCCTTGTACGAGCAGAAAGTAATGGGCCGATCAGTGGAGTGAGTGGTCCTGAACGGGTCATTATGTCCCTAAGCAACGCATGTGACAGAAGCAGGAACTTGGGGTTGAATCTAGGCCAAGGGTTTGGCAGCTTGCCTGACAAATCTGTACTTAAGTGCTTTGCTCAATAAATGAAACTTCTGGTTACCTTCACCAGTCCTCCCAACCCCTTCTTTCTTTGGTTCATTCCTTCTCCCTTCTCCCTGTTCCCTTGGTTGGAGCTGGACTCTGACACAGCTGGTATACCAAGACTGAGATTGCCTAAGACTCATAAAAAATACTGTGGGCCAGTGCCAAAGAAGCAGGGAATGGGAATGGGCCAAGCAGGCAGCAACTACTCACCCCCAATAAATAGAAGAGGTAGGATCTTGCAACAGACTCAATACCCAAAAACCAGCTGTGCATGGAAGACAGCTCTGAGTAGTCATTTCTGCTACTTCTGAATGCTAGCAAAAAAGGAGAGTTCTAAATACTAGCAAAACAAATCATCATAGGCATTTTATAAGCCAGCCACCTGGCCTCTCTGAAGTGGTAATAAAGCAAATGAATGAGGCTCTAGAAAAAATCAAATGAGAAATAATTTCTCAGATAACTGCAGAGAGGGGGTTCACAATGAAAACCATGCTTAGTGACTCTAGAGCAGACAGATAAAAGAAACAGAGGAGCTAAGGATTGGAGGAGCTAAGGAAAATGATGGAAACCATGAATGCCCAACATAGGAAAGAAATGGTATCCATAAAACAGATTCAAACTGATATCCAGGAGACTAAAAATTCTATTGAAAGTATCTGCAGCAGAATAAACCAATTTGAGGACAGAATCTCAGACACAGAAGACAGGCTTGTGGTTAGTGATCCTGAAAAGAAAGATTTCTTAGCAATAGCAAGGGACTGCCAGAATGGCCTTGGGATCTGAATGCCAGGGTGAAAGGGATGTTCAGTTGTATCAAAGTATAGGTGCCACTCCATGTGTCCAGAAGAGTGCCCAGTAAAGGCCCTCCACAGTACCACCAGACATCTGTCCAGGGCACCCAGATTTTCAGCTTATTCTGAGGTTTTTTTTTTTTTTTGTTTGCTTGTTTGTTTTTTTCCAGTGCTGGGGATCAAACTCATGACCTTGTGCTTGCCGGTCAGGCGCTGTATTGCTGAGCTAAATCCCCAGCCCCTTCAACTTATTCTGGATGGTGCCAAAGGACCAGCTTTCACTGCACCCTGTCATCTTGCCTAAGAATGTCACCTCTGCCTCCTGCCACTCTAGGCAAGATGAGAAGTAGGCAACTTTTTCTGGTGGTTGAATAGTCCTCTAGCACTGACCTATAGGACCCTTGACTTCAGGAAACCATAGTGACAATGTCCAACAGAACTGATTGTCCCAAGCTGTACTATCTTGGACGAGGGCCACCAGGCAGATGAGGCTTTGTGGATTGGAAGACCACACCAGAGGAGAGGGAACCACTTGTATCTTGTAACAATCACTTTTGTTATGAGCATGCACAGAATATTTTATCCATTCCAGCCAGGCATTTGTTTTCCAATCTCTGTTTGTACAGTATGTGATAGATTGACCACTTTGCTTACTTTGACTAGAGTTGGGATATAGACAGGAACATATGAGGGTCTAGTGAGTTCGTGGGCCATAGAACTGGTATGGAGAGTGGGGAGTCTGGGTGAGGTGTAAGATGAATCAGCCCAGGGGATCTTGTCTGGTAATATCTACCCCTAGCCCATAATCTCTATATGCCTTGAAGTCCTGATTTGCTTCTTTAGGGTTGTTTATTACCAAAATTAAGGAGTTGTATTGGTGATGTCTGCACTTGGGTCAACTGTGCAGCTAAGCCCCCTGGGGAAACTGATGTAGCTAAGCTCCTTGAGGAGACTGATACCCTGGCTATGTATGGGTACAGCTATGAAGTGATGTCAGTGGAGCATAATAGGCTTGGAAAGCGCCATCAGAAATTCCCATTCCCCTTGGTCAACGTTTGACCCTTCTTAAACTTTGCTTCTGTAACTTCACTTCATTCTGATTACCAATGAAAAATTGCCCTGTAGAATAGAAACATTATAAAATTAGATACATGGCTTTATTCTCTGCTTTTAGGAGGACACAAATCCCCTGTAGAGATGCTGGCAGAATAAACTGCTCTTTATTCCTAAAACTTCTAGTCTTGTTAGTTCTGTTGAGGATCCCATGTAGTCTCCTGCTTCAGTGTAACTTGGGATGAAGTTCTTTTTTTATGATTCTTAGGTGACAGGACTTATAGGGTAGACAGGCATATCCTAGGAATTCATTAGTCCACCACACATATCTTCAGGATACACAGAGGCCAGCATAGGAAGGGGCATCTTCTTCAAGGTGATGAAAGTACTTTCCTGCTGCACTTAGTTGTCTTAAGAGTAGTCACATTTCCATATGGGATGACCTGACATATGTTGAAGTTCAAAGCTAGAGGATTGCATACTTGGGGAACATTGATGGTAAACTGGCACAGGCTGGATAGGGGAAAAAGAAAGAGAAGGAGGAAAACAACAGTTAAACATGTTTTAAAATCAATCAAGTGTCTGTATCTCAGAGCAGATTGTCTGTTGCTTGTCTTGTGGTAGTGTCAGTGTTCCCTTGACTTGTGCATGGTGAGACAATCCTTGCTCAGCTGTTTGAACTGCAGTATTAGTTGATAGGAGTACAAGGAAGGGTCCCTCCCAGGCTGGTCTGAGTTTTTCTTTGCTCCATGATTTAATCAGCATGTAGTCACCTGTTTGGTGCAGGAATACTGTAAAGTCAAGGGATGGGGTCTGGGCCAGAAGTCCTCTTTGCCTAAGAGAATGGAGGGTAAAGGGCAAACTAAGCACATAATTTCTTAAGAATTGATCCTTGGTTTCAAAAGTGGGCAGGTCTGAAGGCCTACTGAGATAAGGAAGACCCTACAGCAGTTCATACGGAGACAGCCCAATATTTTTCTGTGAGCTGTTCTGATCCTGAGCAGAGCAATGGTAGACACTTGGTCCATGGTAATCGACTTTCTAATATTAGTTTGGTCAAGTGGGTTTTAAAAGTTTGATTCAATCTTTCTACCTGGCCAGAGGAAGGTGGGTGCCAATGGGCATAATATTCCCAGTTTATGTTCAGCTGCCTGGTGAGTCCCTTAATTATGTGTGCCGTGAAGTGGCTTCTACTGTCGGAGTCCACATTTCCAATTATGCCAAATCTTGGAACTATCTGTTCCAGCAGGATTTTTATTACATCACCCTCTGTTGCACTGGGTAAAGGAACAGCCTCTACCCAATGTGTCAAGTGATGTACTATGACCAGTAAATATTTGAGCTGTCCTATTTGAGGTATCTCAATATAGCCATGCTGGATATTCTGGGAAGATCTTAATCCTGGAGCTCTTCCTCAAGTGACTGATTTTCTTAGAGCCTTTTTGTTAGTTTTTTTTTTTTAAAACAAGTTAGACAACTTTTCATCACTTGCTTAACTATATTATATAGATGCCCGTGAATCCACAAACCTTTGTGTCACACATGGCCTGGGGATCCTAATGGCTTCCCTGATGTAGATGAGTTAAGACCTCTCTCTTGAGTGCTTTAGAGAACATTTCTCTCCCATCTGGAAGAAACCATCTTCCCTAACAACTAGGTTGTGCCCCTAGTTGTTGTAATCGTTGTTTTTCTCTCTCAGAAAAGAAAAGTGTTAATGTCAATCTAGGGAAGAAGGGGTAAGAAGGAAGGTAGGGGTCTTGGATTTCAGGGCCACTCTTTTGGCCTCCTCCTCTGCCAAAGAATTTACTAGAGCCTCAAAAGAGGTTCCTTTGATGTCCTGGCACATGCGCCACTGCTATTTCCTCTGGGAGCTGGAGATTGTCAAGGACTTGTTTGATTAATTCTCCATGGACTAACTTTTGTCCTTTGCTGCTAATGAGCCCCTTCTCCACCCAGAGCTTCCCAAAGGTATTAACTACTCTGGTGTACTTGGAAAGTGTGTTGATGGTTCCCTCCCTTTCCTTAAGATACTTTAAGTCCTGAGTCAGGGCAAAAAGTTCACAAGTTTGGGCTGACTATATGTTTGGGAGTCTCCTGGGTTCAGCTATAGAGTGATCTCTCCCATCAATAAGTCAATAGCCTTTATGTTGTTTCCCTTAAATTACTTGTGGAAGCCCATTTATAAATAAGTGGTTTTCTGAGCAGAAGGGAGTCTCCCAAAGATCAGGGTTAGTTTTTGTTTGGCAGTCTATTAGATCTAGCAGTGGTGTTCAGTTGATGTTGAGGTTCTCCTTAAGACAGGAGGCTAGATTTCATGCCTCATCAATGATTAGGGTTAAGTCACCCTCTCTAGCAATATTGCTTCATATTTTAGGATTCAAGAGTTAGTAAACCATCTTCCTACTCTCTGATTTGGGATAGCCTGCATCGGATGCAGGGTGCTCACGGTTGACCTTTCCCCAAAAGTGAGCATCCTGCTTTCCTCAGGATGGCAGTGGCAGCCACAGAGTGGATGCACTCAGGCCATTCCCTGGTGACAGGGTTTAGGAGGTAAGAGAGGAAGGCCATTGGCTGGTGGCTTTCTCCATGTTCCTGTGTGAGAACTCCCAAGACTGTTCATTATCCACACTTATGAAAAGGTGAAGGGTGTGGAGGATCACGTGGATGGCTGTCCTTGAATGAAGAGCATTTGACCCTACTTCCATGTTTCAATATGTACAGAGCTGACTAGGTTATTGCCTTATCCCCTCAACTGGCCTTAAGCAATTCAAATGGGTCTAGCCAAGGTGCCGATGTGTAGTCTTTGAAGCAATATGACAGGTAGTGATGCCTTGCCTATAGCTCCAAAGTAGTATGCATGAGGTAGGCTAAGTGATGCCACATGGTTGAGCTTCGAGAAAGAGGCAATGACATCTCAGAGCATGACAGTTATGCATCAAAACTGAAGCACTGACCCCAAAAGACTGGATATTGCCCCAATCTGTGATATGCACATTACTGTCTCTGCATATCCTTCTTTCTGCATAATGCAGAGGTGATTTCGGGCCTCCTACCTAGCCCAGTTCACAGCATCATGTACTTCCTGCCTTTCTCTCAGTAACTCATCCCTGAGCCACTCCCTCTTCATGAATTAATAAAACCTGGGCTCAGCCCTGGATTGAGGCCTCTGTTCCAGTTAGCCATTATTCTGACTGGACTTAGGATCCCCTTGGCTTCCCACCATTTTAGCTACATATTTGTGTCTTTATTTGCTCCATGGGTTGAACTGGAAGTAGTAGATTGGAATTAACTCTCTAGAATTCCAATAACTTTCCCCTAGGATTACAAATATAAACTTTACAGACTTCAACAAGGTCCAGGAAGGGCTTTTTATGAAGGGGTTTCTCAAAGGATGGCAGAACCAGTACAGGGTCCTAGAACAGTATCTCCTTTATATCTTTGAATTGTTGTATTTCTTCAGAAGTCAACAATAGGAGGTCAGAGATTTCCTCTACAACCTCAGAGAACAGATTCTTAGCTTTTAAAGCATAAGCGTTAATCCAAAGGTGACAGTATCCAGTCAGACCTAGGAATTTTCTGAGCTTCTATTTGGTTGTTGGTAGCGGCAAACTTATGATTCTCTCTATTCTTTCTGGGCTAAGCCTTTTTTCCCCCTACTTAACAAGTGCCTCAAATATTTTACCTCTCTCCACAATTTGTAATTTTTCCTTTGATAGTCTAAGTCCTTGTTCCCTGAGACAGTTGAGGAGGGAAACAGTAGGCTCCATAAGTTCTCTTTGGTCTGCACCAGAGAGTAGTAAACCATATTGGAGGAGGCAAGTGCCATGGGAAGATGTGAATTTTTCTACTACCTGTTCTAAAATATAATGAAACAAATGTGGGGAATCAGTAAATCCTTGGGGAAGAACTGTCCAATGGTATGTGTTATGGTTTGTGTTGAGATGTCCCCCCAAAACCTCATGAGGCTGGGGGTGGGGTGGGGAGGCATTTCAGAGGTGGCTGAATCTAGACTTTGTGATTGATTCCTAGTGCAATGCTGGGATTAAGGGTGTGAGTGCTACACCAGCCTTAAGGTAGATAGCCTGCATAGAATATAAGGGAGGGAAAGAGGCTTGCTCCTCCCTTTTGCTCTTCTTGCTTTTTCTGCCTTCTGCCACCATGAACTTGCCTCCTTGCCTTGGAGCCAGCTGATTACGGACAGAAACCTCTACAAACTGTGAGCTAAATAAACCTTTCTGTCTTTAACTTTGAGTGTCAGGTATTTTGTCCCAGCAATGAGAGAAAAGTAAATAAAACAGTATTGTTGTCTCCTATTTGTTATAGGGTCCTCTCATGAAAAGGCAAACAGGTGTCTATTGCCTGGGTCCAAGGGACATGGCCAAAAAGGCATCTTTGATATCTACCATGCTAAACCATTGGTGGCCAACTGAGATTTTGCTTAATAGAGTGTAAGGGTTTGGGACCATTGGGTGTTTAGTCTTAACAATTTGTTTTATTGCCCATCAATCCTGGACCATATGATAGGAGTCATTTGCCTTGTGCACCAGAAGAATGGAGGTGTTATAGGAGGACATACAGGGTTCGAGGAGGCCATCCTGTATTATCACCACTGGCTTGAGTTATTGGGTTAATAATATCCCTTAGTTATTGTATGCTGATCAGGCCCACAGCCTCCAGAATGTATGGATGGCGAAGGCTTAAGTAAATGAGACAACTGAAATTATTTCAGGGCTCCAGAAGGTTCCAAACCCTCTAACAGAATTTGCAATTCTTTAGGTTAAGACAAAAAACTTCTCTGGGTGGCCCATATTTATTTGGTTTTCAAACAAAGGAGGGGCATACTGAAGAAAATGTGGGAATCTGAGAGGAATCTAACAGGACCTTGGGAGATAGTTTCCCCAAGTAGTAAATTATGTCAATTGGGAGAACTACCTTTAGATTGGCATTTAATGTAGGAATGTGGAGCCTACAGCTGCAGTCTCCTTTTAGTTAACTGAGTTGGAGCCACACATCCTCAGCTGTGGCCTTATCTGTCCTTCGAGGTATCACAGCTTCACAGGCCACACAGGCCTCAGCAGTGACCAGCGACCCATAGAGGCTCACTCACTATGAGTACGCTGCCCAGCTCCAGACAAGTTGCCTAGGCTTTGGACAACTCACAAGTAAACACGGAAAGCCAACTTGTTAATATCAAATCCTGCTCAGAGCTGCTTAGTAGTAGTCTCCATCATTGAGTCCCATTCTTCCCTTCATACGAATAGGGTACTGTTTCCTCCTATCTCTCCAGAGGTTTTATCTGGATGGTAAATGGGGTCATCTTAAGTCTCCCACAGTTCCCCTCAGAGGCCCATACAGAAGATTGAATCTCTTTTTCTATTGCTGGGGTCAGAAGATTTAATCTTACTTATAGACTCTTTTTAGTGACTTGCAGGCCCAGTACCAATTCAGCCATCAAGTTCCTTCCACATAGATTTATACCAGCCTCTAGGACAAAGAAATTGTATTCGGGGTTATCAGCCCTGGAAGCCCACCTAGTGTCCTTTAGAGTTTTACCTGGGAGTCCCTCCCCTTTTATCCTGGACACTAGCATTTGTTCTTGTGATTAGATGAGTCCCCCAGGCAGAAGGCAAATTGAAGACCGGATGCACCTGAATCAATTAAGAAGACCATAATTTCCTTGTATGGTTTTACCTCTAAATTTATCAAGGGTTCCAGGTAGGACCCAGGGGAGTAGTATAAGAGCTTCTGACCTCCCTAATCATCCTTCTCAAACATCATGAGGGGGATTGTCTCTTTCTCCTTTTTCCATTCTAGACACTCCCTTTTATAGTGTCCAGTCCTGCCTCACTTAAAACACCCCACATTTTCCTGTGTCTTTTTTTTTTTTTTTTTTTTGGTTTTTCTCCGGTACCGGGAACCGAACTCAAGACCTTGCACTTGCCAGGCAGGCGCTTTTGCCGCTGAGCTAAATCCCCAGCCCTCCTGTGTCTAATTTCATGTTTTCTTTGTGTCTCTTGGGGTTTCACCTTTTTTGAGCCCCAGAAGATTGTCCAAAGATGGAGAGAATAATTTTAGCCTTTTGTTTTTGCTTTTCCTCATCTGTTTTTATGTACACCTTTTGTGCCTCTCTCAATAACTCCTGTAAGGGCTTATCTTTCCATCCTTCTATTTTCTGCAACTGTTTGGGAACATCCGGCCAACTGTTGGTGACAAAATATAGTTTTAACATACCTTGTCCTAAGGGAGCTGATGTATCTAATCCACTGTAATTTCTCATCTGAGATTTGAGCCTCTTTGAAAACTTGGCTGGCCCCTCTGCCCTTTCCTGTTGTACACCAAATGCAAGAGCAACATTCTTGGGGAACTGACTCATTGACTCCCTGGATTATGGATTTTCTGAACCCCACCATATATCCCCAGTGCACCTCAATATCATGCTCCCATTTAGGGTCCTCACTGGGATACTTGGTCTGTGATCTATTTCCACCAGATTTCAGGAGGTGAGTCTGTTCCAAGGCAATTACTGCTACACTGCAAATCACCCCTTTTTCCATTCTTGGGAACAGAATTCCCAAGATGGACATAAGTTTGTGGTCAGAGGAGCTGATGAACTTGTTCTGTCACACCATATGGATCCTCCAGTAGGGGTCGCAGTTCCTCTTTAAAGTTTCTAACCTCATAGCTGGTTAAACATGTGTTTACAAATCCAATTTTGTCCTGCTCCTAAAGGAACTTCCCTGAAAGGAAAGAGGTGCTGAGTTCCCTCTGGTTTCCTCTGTGATCTCTGAGGAAATGGAAAATGTTGAATATCCCCCTGGCACCTTTCTGGTTCCCTCCTGAGCTGAGGATAAGGATAATCTCTCCCTTGATACGGGCTGTGGTCGCTGTGCCAGGGCTGAGGCATCCTCAGCAGGAGCAGCCTCAGTTGGCACTTGCTCCTGTTGGGATGGAGCCCACAATCCGGAATGCTGAGGATTATAGGCGGGAGGCAGAGACTGCAGAAGGTCCCATGTGGGGGACCAGAGTGGATCCTCATTTCTTATCAGACACTAGGACCTTCAAAGGAGAAAAGGACAGTTAGTCCCTGTTGTCCACACAAAGCATAATGTAGTTCCTTCTAAGATTCTGGGTTTTTTCCCACTAACATTGAATTAATAATTCACATACCCAGTCCTCCTCCAATCCAAACCTTGCCAGAAGACAGAGGGGGTGAGGATGCAGTTTTCTGTCCAAAAAAACCAGCAATAAATAATCATTTGAGCTTCTTGTTTTTCATTCATGGGTTGTCACCCCCAATCTTCAGCATCAGTCCAAAGGGACAACTAGGGGGTATGTTATCCCTTGAGGCCTGTTTCCCTTTCCTGCCCTGATTGGGAGGCATATTTATGTACCATTCTGTTTGTTTTTTGTACCAGGGACCGAACTCAGGATCTTGCACTTGCCAGGCAGGTGCTGTGCCACTGAGCTCTCTGGCCCCTCCCTTTCTGTTTATTCCAAAGTTGAAGCTCAATCTCTAGCATCTGCTGAAATGTCATGCTGTCAGTTATTTTTGGTTTCACCCCAAACCTTTGGTCACACACAAGATCTTCTCACCCAAGATCCCCTTGAATTCACCTGAGGTCACCCTGAGACAGGAACATCATAACCAGACCACCAAGGCAATACTTGGCTGCCCCCACAATTTTTCTTACCTTGGCCCATGCACAGACTTACCTGGTTGTCCAGTTGTTGCCTCCCTTTGGGGCCCCTTTTGCGTTGTTAAGAAGCCTTTATCAGGTCCTCAGCCCAGGGACATGAGCTATCACTCTGGAAGTCACTTCAAAGGAGGCTGTAGGACATGTCTCCTCTGACAGAGATCCTATGCTCTGTGGGCTGTGGCCCCACATTGGGCACCAAGTTTGTTGGGAATAATATCCCAGACTCAATTTTTAGTGCCAAAAAGAATGCACCCAGACACAGAACAAGATATTCTGATAAGGCAGTTTTAGTCTTTCTTCTGCAGAAGAAAACAACCATGAGGTAATAGGAGCCACTCCCATGGAATAAAGGAAGGTCAGCTCTTTTATCCTAATATAGGAGGGATAGCTGGCCTTTTCCCCACTGGCTGGGTAGAAGGTTCACAATCTGTCCTGATTGGCTATATTTACTAGGAATCATTATATCAAAGTTACCATTTTTGTTCAAAAGATGACTATATGCAATAACAGAAAAAATCTTCACACCTGATATCAGGAAACTTCTTAAAATTCTGTTTCATGTATTTAGCAGATGTGATTAAATGGTAGTGAAGAAGTAATTTCAAAGCAATGAAGTTTATGGGCTGCATTATTGAGAGGCAAATAAATCAGCACTTGCTGTGTACACCACAGGACCTTGCACAAAATCATGCTCACTAGGAAAACCAAAACTAGACCAATAATAAAAACTGAGAAAGGGGGCAACAGAGTTACCTTGTAAGTTTAATACCAGAATGGCATAGTATGTTTACACATAAAAATTTTATACACAGATAGAGTAGCATCATCAAAGATAGGACTCTGGTTGTCAGGGGATACATGTTCAATCATTATACTGATTAAGATACGGAGATTTAAGTTTTTACCCCATTCTCTAAAATAACTGCTGATAAACAGATAGAAATTTGGACTTACTAAAGCTTTAAGATTCTAAAACTAATTCATTTCCTTGAGTTTTGATTGAATACCTCTCCACACTAATTTTTAAAATACATATATCCTACATTAATGTTATTAAGCATTTTTTTTTACAAAGGTACAACTCTCTTGTGGATTATATCTTAATAAAAGACTGGAGGTTTTCTTAAATTGTATTACATAGGAATTTATTTTTATTGTTGATTACTGACATTCTGCAAAAGTACTCACATTGAAGGTTTTCCACAACTCCAAGAACTACTCCTTCAAAATTTTAATTTTAGTAGTGACTGAGATCTGAGCTAAATTTTCACTATAAGAATTGAACTAGTTTTTTTTTTGCTCATAGCTTTTTAAAATAATGTACCGTAACTGTTGAACATTGATTAAAACCTTTCATATCCATCAATAGCATTCATAGGATTGTTGTTCTGGCATAGTATCTCTAGTACTGAATAAAGTTGGTGTATGTGCTAAAGTTTCTTCCACACTCATCCCATTTAAACTGTCTTCCCCAGAATGTAGTTTTTCATGATTAATAATATCAGAGAGTTGGTTAAAACTTCTTCTGCACTGAACACACTGGTAGCACTTTTCCCTAGTGTGGATTCTCTGGTGTTCAGTAAAACCTGTGTCTGTGCTGAAGGTTTTCCCACATACATCACATTTATATGGCTTTTCACTAGTGTGGATTCTTTGATGATTAGTGAGATCAGAGCGCCGACTAAAGTTTTTGCCACAATGTTCACATGAATATGGTTTCTCCCCAGTATGGATTCTCTGATGCAAGATAAGAGCTGAGCACTGACTAAAAGCCTTCCCACACTCATTACATTTATATGGCTTTTCCCCAGTGTGGATTCTCTGGTGTTTGGTAAGGTCTGAGTTTTGACTGAAACTTCTGTTGCACCATGTGCATGGATATGGTTTTTCTCCAGTGTGAATTCTCTGATGAAGAATAAGGTCAGAACTCTGACTGAAGGCTTTCTCACAACTATCACAATGATAGGGCTTTTCACCAGAGTGCACTCTTTGATGTTTAGTGAGGTCTGAACTTTGACTGAAACTTTTATTGCACAGATTACACACATATGGTTTTTCTCCAGTGTGTATTCTCTGATGCTTTATGAGATCTGAACGTCGACTAAAACTTTTAGTACAATCAGTACATGGGTAAGGTTTTTCTCCAGTGTGGATTCTCTGATGTAGAATAAGGTTAGAGCTCTGACTAAACGTTTTCCCACATTCCTCACACTCATAGGGTTTTTCACCTGTATGAATTCTGTGATGTTTCACAAGATCAGACCTTCGACTAAACATCTTATCACACTGATTGCAAGGGTAAGGTTTCTCTCCAGTGTGAATCCGTTGGTGATTAATAAGATCTGAAAGCCTACTGAAGGTTTTGCTACATTGATTACATGGATAGGGTTTCTCTCCAGTATGAATTCTTTGATGGAGAATAAGAACAGAGCTCTGATTAAAGGCCTTTCCACATTCATTACATTTATAGGGTTTCTCTCCAGTATGGATCCTTCGATGTTTAATAAGGTCTGAGTTTTGACTAAAACTTTTGCTACACTGATTACATGGATATGGCTTCTCCCCAGTGTGGATTCTCTGATGCAGAATGAGATCTGAGCTCTGACTAAAGGCTTTCCCACACACATCACACTTATATGGTTTCTCCCCAGTGTGAATTCTTTGATGTTTTATAACATCAGAACTCTGACTAAAATGTTTGTTACACTGGTTACATGTATAAGGCTTCTCTCCAGTGTGGATTCTCTGATGCTTAACCAGGTCTGAGCGCTGGCTAAAACTTTTACTACAGTGACTGCACTGATAGGGTTTTTCTCCTGTATGGATCCTCTGGTGAATAATAAGATCTGAGCTCTGACTGAAGGCTTTCCCACATTCATCACACTTATAAGGTTTTTCACCAGTGTGGACTCTTTGATGTTTAATAAGGTCTGAGCTCCGACTGAAACTTTTAACACACCAATTACAAGGATAGGGTTTTTCCCCAGTATGAATTCTTTGATGCAGAACGAGGGCCGAGCTCATTCTAAAGGCCTTTCCACATTTATCACATTCATATGGTTTCGCCCAGTGGGTTCTTTGGTGCCGAATAAGGCCTGTGCTACAAGTAAAGCTTTGGCCACATTCATCGCAGTTATGTTGTCTTTTTTTAAAGAGGTTCTGATCCTTTTCATTTGATTTATCCCCAAATTTATAGAATTCTCTGCCTTCAGAATCCTGCAGAACATCCTCTCTGGAGTTGCCAAATTCTTCTGAAAATGATTCAATTTTTGCTGTAATTTCTTCTTCTAATGCTGGTTCTCCATCTGGAAAAATAATGCAAATGGAATGCATTTATGTACTATAAGAAAGTTTTAGGTGAAACAAACCAGTGTATTTACCCCATGACAATTTACCCCATGACAAAAACCAGTGTATTTACTCCCATGACAATATGGGAGTGCTCCAAAAATAGAAAGTTACCTTCTGAGAGGGTAATTGGGAAGAATCAACAAGTAATGGATCACATTAATCATTTATAGAGGTTACTTAAAATATACATTCTATATGATTGTCACAGGAAATCTTGGAAGATAGATGTTTACTGTGATTAGGAAAGTGTGACTAAGTTAGAGCCAATAAACAAGCAATTTATTAACATATGTAAGGTAAGAAGTGTAAAAGTAGCCTAGAAAAAGGAAAACAAGTTGGTTAGGCCTTATTTAGCTTTGTGTAGCTATTTGGGCTAAATGGTATTGATGAAAGAAATGAAAGTGAAATCAAATCTCTTCCATTCAATTGGATCTTCTGTATTCATTTTTATAAACTCCTGACAGGAGTTTCATTTGAGAAAAGTTTTCCCTCCTAGGGTGCCAAAGTTTCTTTACTGCACCTTACATCCACTGCAAAAGAACTCTGTGACCTTACAGTATCACCTTGAAATGGGTCTAAAGGTGGCAGACCACAGGAGGGACTCATAGTATAACAGCTGTTTCCATTTTTACTAAGCATCAGTTACCCTGCTCTCTACCTCCCAGCAAACCAGCCAAAGTTATAATAATTTACCTAGTTTCTGTGTCTAATGATCACAAATTTCTCTCCTTTTATGAATCTCTGCAACTTGTCTAAAAGGTGTGGAAACTTTGGCCTACCCAGAATTTTTGTGTGTGTGGTACTGGGGATTGAACATAGGACCTTTGTGCTGAGCTATATCCCCAGCCCTTATTTTTTGAGACAGCGTGTCCTTAAAGCACTAAGTTTCCCAGGCTGGGCTTGAACGTGCAATTCTCCTGCCTCAGCCTCCCACCAGTGTGGACTCTTTGGGATTTCTCAGCTGGGATTACAGTACTTGCTGGCCCAGAATGAATCTTAATTACCAACTGTTACAATGGGATGAACTTGAGGCTAACCACTAAATTGACAAATAGTTAGAAGCAAGAGAGTTGCTACAATTGGGCATCATTTGGACCACTTTGAACATGTTTCTTAGATTTGGTCTATAACCACCTCCCCAATGCATACTCACTGATACAATAAAGTGGAAAAACATTTATTGTTCTTCTGACTGTATGCATAATTTGGTGAACATACTTGCTACTGAGTCCTACTAACTTCCTTAAAGTCTTTTAGGACCTGCAAGGCCCTCATACTTCCTCTTCCAGAAAGCCATGTCTCTGTCAGCACCCCCTCTTTGTCACTAAAACTGCTACAAACTAAGACATCTGGGATTTTATACTTCCTGAAAGATAAGTTAGCCTACAAGTCTCATGGCCTATGCAAAGACATATGACTTCAGGATGAGGGACAAAAGATAGTTTATTATGGCAATACGAGTAGACAGAACAGTGGCATTTGACTCGGCTCCTGAACCCCAATTCCCACATATGATACATGCAGTAAGTTGCATTACAGGAGAACCCTGGGCCTAGAAGAATCCTGACAAACCAATATTTTATAAAAGGTGCTAAAGACAAGGGTCCTCTACTTCAATGATAGAGACAGTATCATTGTACTCAAAGGCTGCTTGTCATACAAAATTTTTTAAAAATAATCCAAAATGAAGGAAGTCAATGCCTCTGTAAGATACACAGAAACACAACAACCCATAGAGGATTATCTCTTAGCTCTAACTTTAATAGAAATGAAGGAAACCAGAAAACAAAGAAATACCACCCTTCAAGTGATGAAAGACAATTACTGCCAAACTAGAACTTCATAATAAGAGAAGATGCTTTAAAGAAAAGTTAAGATATTTTCAGCAAGGTGTGATTGCCTAGGCCTGTAATCCCAGCTATTTGGTAGGCTGAGGCAGGAGAACTAGAAGTTTGAAGTAGTCTTGGCAACTAGTAGACCCTACCTTAAAATAAAACTGCAAAGGGCTGTAGCCTAGTGCCATGGCATTTTGGTTATTATGCATCAGGCTTTGGGTTCTAGCTCTAGTAAGGTAGAAAAAAAACAAAACAGAAAAAAATTAGATCAAAGCAAAGAAAAGCTTTTACCAGCAGACTTGCACTACAAGATATTCTAAAAAATTTTTCAAAAAAGAAAAAAAAAATTCCAAATGTAAGCAAATTAGTGAAAGAATGAAGACCACTGAAAAAGTAAAATATCTGGGTAAATCAAAATGTGTACTGACTGATTAAAGCAACATCAATGTTTTATGGCATTTATAATATTATATGAAATTAACACACGGCAAAAACAATACTAGAGGATAGAAATAAACAGAGTTAAAATCCATTGCTAGTTTTAAAGTCTGCAAAGTCTTTTACATTGTCCTAAAAGTAGTAAAATAAACTGTAATAAATTTAGCATGTGTATTAGACTTTATAAGGCAGCCTTTACCAACCATAGTTCTACAAAACTATACAACAAGAAATTAAAAAAAAAGAAAAAATGACGCTGGGATACTATCGGGACATGTGCACACCCATGTTCACTGAAGCAACATTCACAGCAGCCAAGAGATGGAACCAGCATAGGTGCTCATCAACAGATGAATGATAAAGAAAATGTGGCATATCTATTCAATGGACTTTTATTCAGCCATTAAGAATGGAATTATATAATTAGCAGGAAATATATGGGACTGGAGATCATCACATAAAGTGAAGTAAGCCAGACTCAGAAAGACTAAGTATTGTATGTTTTCCCTAATATGTGGAATCTAAAAATGATAACATGAAAGTAGAAGAGAGACTATTGTTAGACAAGGGAAAGGGAATGAAGGGGAGAAGGCTGTGAGGGAGATGATTAGGTGAATCCCAAGAAAGAGATGTTAGTTATATCTTTAAGAGATCATGACATTGACATTAATTGACTGAAGTGAAAATACTTCCACTACACTCCATTAAATAAAACAGCAGGTTACAAAACAAATTTTTTAAAAATGATGCTTGCTTATGTAACTCAGTGGTAGAGCATGTGCTCACCATATTCAGGACCTGGGTTCAATCCCTAGCACAAAATAAATGAAAAAAAAATTTAAATTGAATTAACCCTTCAAAAAAAAACCACCAAACTAAAGTTATTTGAATGACTATTTTCATAATTCTTCCAAGGATGATACACAGTTAATTACATAGTAGATTTATTATCAGAAATAGTAATCCATAATATACAAAGACACTAGGTGTCTTAGAGCATTGGGGCTTACTTTAATTCACTCACAGAACCACATTTGAAAAAGGCTGTGATAAGATAACCATTAAAATTACAATAAAGGAATGTACAGCACATTAGGTTAGTGTCGCAGACCTGTAATCCCAGCATTCTGGGAGGCTGAAGCATGAGGATGGAAAATTCCAGTTCAAGCTGGGGAATTTAGGAAGACTGTGCCTCAAAATAAAAAATAAAAAGGGCTGGGGGTATAGCTCAGTGGGAAGGCCCTTGGAGTAGACGCATGCACATGTGCGCACATGCACGTGCACACACACACACACACACCCCAAACAAAAAATCAGTATAAATCAGCAAATAGGAAAAAAAAGTGGAAAAACAAGAAACTTGACACTGTAAAATAAGACACAGAGGGAGAAAATTAAAAGAAAGAAAATGAAGCAGGTGGGACATTTATATTTAAACACAGCAATTATGTTATATTTAAAGTGACTACTCCAATAAAAAGCAAAACAAAAACAAAATAACAAACCTTCAGCTAACAAGTTAATGGTTAAATATTAAATGCTTTCCACAAGGGAACAACGCAAAGACACTCACTGTTAGCACTGCTATTCAACATTGTACCACTTCTGTTTATTCCTAGGCAATGCAAGAAAAAAAATGAAAAGCCATATAGATAGATAGATAGACAGATAGATAGATAAATATATCAATCTATATATATCAGTCTATCTCGTTGCGGGGACAAAATACCGAACATTCAAATTAAAGGAAGAAAGGTTTATTTAGCTCACATATTATAGAAGTTTCTGTCCACAGTTGGCTGGCTCCAAGGTGGGGTGGCTTGGCAGAGGGGCATCACAGAGGAGAAACAGTTCACACGGGAGAAGACAGCAAAGACAACAAGGGAGGAGAGAGACAAGCCTCTTTCTGTCCCTTATACTGTATCCAGTCTACTGAGATTAGGGCAGTGTCAGTCCAATCAGAAGACTGATCCAGCAGTCACCCACCCTTAACTCTAGCACTGTGCTATGAATCAATCATACATTCTAGATTCAGCCACTTCTGAAAAAACTCCACCCCTAAGACTGCATGAGGCTTTGGGGACATGTAGACACAAACCATTATACACACACACACACACACACACACACACACACATATCTAAAGAAAAAGTTAAACTGTATTTACTTAGAAAACACACACACATAAAATCCCTAAACTATTTTTTAAAAACTATTATTTACAATGAGTTTAATAGAGTAATATATAAAAACTAATTATATTTCTATATATAAGCAATGAATACTTAGAATAAAAACTTTAAAATATTTTTCAGATGCACCCAAAAATGAAATACTTACAAACTGAGCAAAATATTTACAAAATCAGTAAAATGAAAATTATAAACTTTGCTAAGAGAAACTAAAGATCTAATCAACAGAAATATATACCATTATTTATGCATAGGAAGATGGTCGTTTGTCCCAACTTGATTGATGGATCCAACACAACCCCAAAGTCCCAATTAAGCTTTTTTGTAGAAATTAACAAATTATTCTACGTTTCAGCAGAAAGGTTCAGAAAAATCTAAACAATTTTGAAAAAGAAAAATAAAGCTGCTTTTTTAATTTCAAGCTTTACTATAAAACCATAGTAATCAAGGCACTGGCACAAGGAGAAACATGTTCATTCATGGAATAGAACAGAAATAGATGCAAAAACATGTGTACAAATGATCTTCCAACAAAAATGCCATGATAATTCAATGGGATCTTTTCAAGAAACAGGGGCTGGGGATTTAGCTCAGCGGCAAAAGCGCCTGCCTGGCAAGCGCAAGGTCGTGAGTTCGGTTCCCGATACCGGAGAAAAACCAAAAAAAAAAAA
>NW_004955402.1:22034814-22041171 GCF_000276665.1 Chinchilla lanigera | reverse complement strand
ACCGGAGAAAAACCAAAAAAAAAAAAAAAAAAAGAAACAGTATTGGAACTGTGTATCACAATGATAAAAATGAGTTATGGCTTTTTTTCTGGTATTACCCACAAAGATTAACGAGAAAGGTAGCATAAACACAAATATAAAAAGTAAAGTACAAAACATCTAGAAGAAAGCATAGATGATCATCTTCATGACTTGGGAGGAGGTGGTGATTCTAGATAGGACACCAAAAGCATTAATCATATGATTTAAAAAATGCATCAAAATTATAAACCTCTTCAAAAGACATTACTAACATAAAACACAAAACAAAAAAGAGAAGCCATAGACTAGAAGAAAATATTCATGAAACACGTATCTGACAATGAATTTCTGTCCAACATATAAAAAGATCTTTTAAAACTTAAAATAAGATAAGACTCAATAAGAGCAAAAAATTAGAGTGGAGAGTTCACAAAAGAAGTTATATGGATCATCAATAAGCACATAAGAAAATGCTAAACATCACTAGTTATCAGGGAAATGTACATTAAACCACACAGAACTACTGGCAGATATTCTTCAGTATGGCTAAAATTAAAAAGAATAACAATATGACTAACAGTTAATGGTTAAATGTTGACAAGGGTTGGAATAACTGAAACTCATACATTGCTGATGGAAATGCAAAACAGTATAACTACCATAGAAAAATCTGGAAACTTTTCATGAAGATAGACATAATCTTACCATAAAGCCCAGGAATTCTTCTACATTTATTCAAGAGAAATGAAAACATACTTCACAAATGTACAAAGCAGTTTTATTAATAAAACAACCAAAAATGTAAACAACTCAAATGTCTATCTGGTGAATCAATACACAAACTGAGACATATCCAAACAATAAAACACTATTCAGCAAAAGAATTATAGAGAAAGCAAAAATATGGATAGATATCAAAATATTATGTTGGACTAAAGAAGGTTGGCACAAAAAAGCATGGTTCCATTTTCATGAAATTTTAGAGAAGAAATGAAATCCACAGTGACAGAAAGCTTATTAGTGGTTGCCTAGGGGTAGTAAGCAACAAGGATGGGGTATAAGATCATTTCTGAGTGGAGGCAATGGAAATATAATGGTTCCATGGATTGTGGCAGTAGTGAATATGATGTATAAAAATGTCAAAACTCATCTAAACACAATTAAAAAGGGTACACTGTATTTTCTGTATTTACACCTCATTAAAGCAGATTTAATAAAAAACCAGTAAGAACACATTAAGACTGGAATGACACAAAATCTGGAATGACACAAAATCTGAAATGACACAAAAGTGTTGGGCTTATTTGATACTTCTGTTGCTTCATTTTTTGTTTCCTTTTTCAGCAATTTTCCTTAAAAAAAATTTACAGTATGTTTTCCATGTGTTTAAATTTTTTATACATAGGAAAAATATACACATATATAAATGAATAGTGATTAAATACAACAAAATTGAATTTTCCTTTAGCTTAGGAAAGAAAAAATTACCAGAAAATTTCAAACACCCTGGGATTGTTCTGCGCCTGTTCCTATCTCTCTCCAATCTCTTTTTTTCCTCTCCATATAATTATTGAATTCTGTGTTTATCCTTGTCTGGCTTTTCTTCACAACTTTACTAATTTCTGATTTTAAAGAAAATATTGCTGAGTTCTGAACGTTTTAATCAACATTAATTCTATTCATGTGTGTGTGTGTGTGTGTGTGTGTGTGTGTGTGTGTGTGTGTTGATGGAACTGAACCCAAGGCCCCCTGCATGCTAGGCAAGAATTCTACCACTGAGATACATCCCCAGCCTAAGTGAATTCTCTTTCTAATCCATTATAATTAAGCTGTTATTTCAACAACTCAATTGAAATTGGACTTATAAAATCACTAATTGCTCTACCTTGACAAACCCAATGGTCAACTCTCAGTCTTTCTTGAGATTTATTTGAAGACTTACTACTTTCTTCTTGAAATACTTGTGGTCTTCTCCATAATGTCTCCTACTCTTTACATTCCAGGCAGAAAGATCTTTGCTTACAATTATCTTGTATAAAGGCTTCCCATTACACTGGAATGAATTTCCAAATCCTTCTGATAGCTTATAAAATTCCATATGATCTGGTCCCTTTCTCTCTGCCCTCATTCCTACTACCCTTGTATTACCTACTTATCCCAGGCTCACTCTGTTCCCAGTACAGTGAGGGGCCCTGGGGGGTTTCAGGAGGGAATGTAATTTCATTACATGTCAACCTGCAAGAAAATGGTAGCTTAAGGAACTTCATTTTCTATGTTAGGAGCACAGTACAGAATATTGGATTGGCAAACCATTCAGGACCCCTCTGTCTCTCAGGAGGTATTCCTATTCCTCTTCATTTTCTCCAATACATTTCTGACTCAGGAAAGGCGATGGGAGGGGAGGGGAGGGAAAGACAGGGGAAGAGAGGGGATGGGGGAGGGGAAGAACGGATGGGATAAGGGAAGAGAGGAAAGGAAAGTAAATGTTGGAGTATAGAAGAGGTGGACTGTCATGAATATCTTTTCAAATCTATTCTCCATCTGCTGTGTGCCCATGGGGTTGATGTTGGTGACTATGGGCTTCCATGACCTCTGGCTTATAATTAGATCTGCATAATAAGGGAAGAACAATAGTGTGACCATCTGTCTTGGCTTGTCTAAAACTGAAGGGGCTATTGGGAGGTGGGACTGTCAGTGCTAAATACCAAGCAAACAGATGAGTCAGCTACTCTTCATCTTTGCTCCTTTCTTGCTAGGCCAGGAGTGAGGAGTATGGCCATTCCTCAGTATCTGCAGGTGATTAGTTTCAGGCCCCCTCCTAGAAACCAAAATCTGCATATGCTGAAGCCCCTTACTTATAGTGGCACAGAGTAAAACCTCAATGACTAACACTGTATGACTAGTAATAGCTAATAAGCTATGATTTTATTAATTCATTTGCTGAATTAGTGAAATGGTCTGAAGGATACATTAATATTAGCAGTAATTATTTCTAGATGGTGGAGTTATAGGTTATTAAAATTTTGTATTTTCCATACTATACAAATGGACCATAGCAAATTGTATGACTTTACAATAAAAATGTTACTTCACATACATTTTAGGACACATAATCACATGGAATAAGTATATCAGTTTATGCCAAATTGCAAGGAGGAGCTACAACTTTACAATGATTCAAAGGAAGAATGTCAGATAACTTAGAAGAGAATTTTTAACCACTTTGAAGATAACAATAAGTAATACAACAACCAGTGTTAATTTCCTACAACTTTGTCTGTAACTCTGTTTTGTTTGTATTGTTCTTATGCTATTTTGTAAATGGATGTCTGTTTGTTAATATGTTTTCCTTCTTTTATTTCTTAAAATTAAAAAAAGAAGAGATTTTTCTTCTGGCTTTTTGAGACAGAGTCTTACTATGTAGTCCAGTCTGGCCTTGAATTCACTGTGTAGCCCAGGTTGGCCTCAAACTCACAATGATCCTCCTGCCTCAGCCTTTGTGTGCTGGGAATACAGCTATGTGCCACTATACCTGGCTAGAATAGATCTTAAAGAAGGGCAAATTATAATACAGGAAATAAACTAAATAAATAAAACTTAATAAAGCTGCTCTGAGGCTAGAAATCTGTAGATCTACATTAAAAGAAACAGACAAGAGGAGAATTTCATGAACAAAACGACAGCAGCAATGGGAGGACTAAATCTAAAAAGTAGCAATGGGAGGACAGCAGCAGCAGGAGGACCAAATCCATGAAGTGGAAATGAAACCCTGGAAACTTCTGAACAAAATAAGGATCAAAATCATCTTACTACTATCACAGTGGCTCCACTTACACAGAGTTTGCTAGAAGTCAACATTGGTAGTGTACACCTGTAATCCTAGATACTCAAGAGGCTAGGTTAGGAGGATCACAGTTTGAGGCCAACCTGGACAACAGAGCAAGACCCTATTGTAAAATAAAATGGGCTGGGGATGTAACTCAGTGGTCGAGTGCCTGCCTAGTATGCATAAAGCATGCCTGAAGCCCTACTTCAATCCCCAGTACAAATAAAAAAACAAGCAAATGAACAAATAAATAATTTACTAAGATCCAGATCACTACTCCTAGCTTTACACAGAGGGCCTCACTTCGTGTTTGTAGTGTTTCTTATATTAGTAACAGGCACCGATGAATCATATTTCTCAGTATTAATCTCCTTGTGCAGTTTCCTTTCACAAAGATGCTGAAACTGGCCACATGACTTGCACTGGTCAATGAGGCATAGGCAGATTTAAAACAAATCCAGGTATACAAAGTGCTCATGTATCAAAGACCTTTCCCTCTCAGATTTTGGGTATTAGGGGTACTGAGAAAAAGTCTGGGCTAGTCCACTGTTGGTGATGACTCAAGCCAGCAGTCGCACATGTGACTGAGACTTCTCCAAGTCAAGTCACTAGATGACTGCCTAAGTGAATCCAGACAATATCAGGAGAAAAATACTGCCCACCTAAACCCTGCTCCAGTTGATGAACCACAAAACCAAAAGAAATAACACAGATGAAAGCTGTCTGATGTTTCAGGTCATTAACTTCTAAGGAGGAACAGACATAATTCTCAAAAGGTATGCATTATTATACTTAGTAAAGGAGGGAACAGAACCGTAAAGTACTGAAGGCAGTAAGTGACAAAGCTAGAATTTGATCCAGGTCATCAGACTGCAGAACTTTAAATATGCCCCTAAAGATGAGAAAGATGACTTGAAGTGATCAGAAAGGTGACATACCTAACACTCACACATTGGTCATACGTTGATTAATAAGGGGAACAATGGACGACTCCTGGGCCTTCAAAAAGGGAGGGAACTGCCTAAGAATCTGATTGCTAGAATTAGAAATAAAACCACAGGACTGTGCCTGAAGCCCAAAAGAGATGGCACCAACAGAGTGTGGGTGTAGGCAATAAGGAACATTGCTGTCATGTGCGGAGCTGGCATGGGGTCTACTCACCGGACACAGAGTGATGTTCTTGAGATTCATAATTGAATTGGTTCTCCATAGGTTGCAACTGGACGCCTCAGGGAGCAAATGAAGAAACAGCATTTCCTTTGTGCGATTTTCTTGTCTGCTTAAGGGTCGCAGGTCTGGAGGCAACTGAGCACCAATGGGCTCAGAAGAGAATCACTCTGCGGAGCAGAAATCTACCTTCTGAGACTCGAGCACCTGAAACAGCCTCTAAATACAAAAGGAGAGAAGGAGAAAACGAAAGCTTCTTTAATTTCCAAGTAATGTATCTTCGGTTTCCTCAGCTTCCTCCTCCATCGTCCAGGATTGTGGCACTGCCTCTCCTGGACGCACACATACGCCCCACTCCAAGTAGAGGGCTACTCAGACAGAAGTGGGGGTTAATGCTACCAAAACAGGGTGTAACTGGGAAGATAACAGAGAGGAAGAGATTTGCAGAATTTGTCTTATTGGTCAAGAGGCTGTTATCCCCCGCTTTTACAAAAATGACACTATGAACGTTTCTCCTGTCTTTCCTGCCTGAGCTCCTGCTCACACTCACAAATTCAGCTAGCTCTTTCCCGACTGGGTCGGCCGATTCGCGCGCATTCACCCGCGTTTCAGGGTTATGCCAGCTCCCCATTTCCGGCGTTCATTCAGTAGAAGCCAAGGCCCAGAGAGCGCTGACCAGGTACGGAGAACCGACGCGCTCTCCGTGCCAGGGAGCGGCCCTGGACTCGACAAACCGCCTGGTAGGCGGAATCGCCCAGGATACCCGGGCCTCCCACGGGTAACCTTGTGCCTACCTGCAAGCGTCCCGCCGCTCGCTGTGGAGCCTCCCACTAAGCGAGCCACACACCAGCCCGCCCGCTCTAGGAACCCGGGAGGAGCGCTCAGCTCTATGGTGCGGCGCCGTGCCTGCGCGCTGCCTGGGCCGCGGCGGGTGGGTGGACCAGAATTAACCCGTGAACACCCGCAGGGCAGTGCCCAGCAGAGCCCTAGCTTGGTCAGAGACGCATTCCTGGATGCCATGTCTGCAGGTTCTTGAGGTGAATACCGGACTCCATTATCTTTTGAGAAAGCTTCCTGGGGCTGGGTAGGTTTTGTACTGGGAGAATGAGGCCGTCTGTCTCCGTCTCCCTCCCGTCCTCCTCCCCTCCCCCACCCTGTCATCAGATTCACAGTTGAGCTTTGGTTTTAACTTTCTTCCTGGTTTTTTTTCTTTGCCCCAGAACAGTGGCATGCATCAGCGTGCCTTGGAGGCCTTGCGGCCCAGACCCAGAGTTTTTGACTCAGTATGTCAGGGATGCCCACCGAGGTTCTCAGGTGACATGATGCTGCTGTTCTGTGACCAC
>NW_004955402.1:22011901-22034679 GCF_000276665.1 Chinchilla lanigera | reverse complement strand
AAATAAATCCACTGCCCTAGAAATAAGTGATGCTCAGTAATTAATCGCTGAATTTCTGGGAAACGGGGGCAATTTGCGATTAAGAAAGGTCAGGAGATGTCTTCCTAAAAGTTTGCTTGCCAGTGCAATTCTCATTGTGGCTAAAAGTTCAAGACAGGAAGAAGGGCCTGAAATGGAGATAGATCAAGGTAGTAAAAGATATTTCTGTGTTCATGGAAATATCTTGGGAAATGAGAAGCTGGGGGAAGTTTTGAAACCAGTAAGACATGACACTTGGTTCAAGATGTGGGGGAAAAGATATGCAAGGGGTCAGAACATGATGGGTGGTCAAGTGATGGGTGAGGTATAGGAAAACAGGGCTTCCTGTCTCCACCCAGGCCCCCTTTCAGATGTATGAAATCTTAAGGCTTCGTGACTGAGACCCTAAGATACTTGTAAGAGGAAAGACAGGTAGGACCTTCAGTCCTCCAAGAGGGAGTATAAACACTCTTTAAAAATAGTTTATTTAAGTACAACTGATAATAGAAAATTTATTAATCTATAATTGGATAAGTTTGTCATATATATGCAGGTGAGAAGCCATTGCCACACTCAAAATAACAAACACATCAACCCTCAATTCTCCTCTCTGTCCTGGCATCCCTCCTCTGTTCCACCACTACTGATCTGCTTTGTGTTTCGGTGGGGGGTTTTCTTGGAATCGGGAATCAAACTCAGGACCTCACACTTGCCAGGTAGACGCCTTGCCACTAAGTTATACTCCTGGCCCTTGGTCTGCTTTCTGTTACTATAGATTAGCTGCATTTTCTACAGAATTATTTACGTGGACTCATACACAATGCACTCCCTTTTGTTTTTGTTAGACTTTCTCTGAGCACTATCTTGAGGCTTCTCTGTATTGCTGTGTCAACAGTTCATTCTTTTGTTTGTATCTGTATCCATTTAGTGTATGATATTCCATGTGTGTATGTATCACAGTTTCTTTACCCACTCATCAGTTGATGGGCATCTGAGTAATTACCAGTTTTTGACTACTACAAATAAAGCTGCTGTGTACATTCATGTGTAAGTTTTTATATGGACACAAGCTTTTCCTCCCTTATAGGTGGATATGTGGCTAATGTAAGAAATTGCCACACTTTTAGAGTAGCTGTGCCGTTTTGCATGCTAGTCAGTAACATATGAGAGACCCAGGTTCTCCTCATTCTTACCATTCTGTATCTCACTGTGTTCTTAGTTTGCATTCCCCAATCACTAACGATATTTAGCATTGTTTCATCTGTATATCTTTCTTGGAGAACTGTCTACAAATCTTTTGCCCTGCTAGTTCATGATATGGGATGATATCATGATACAGTATCCACCTGATGTGTTAGTGGATTTGATTTGCTAAAAGTATTGCATTTGCGTTCATGAGGAATACTGGCTGGTCATGTCCTTGTCATGTGCTTGTTCAGTTTGATATCAGGGTCATACTGGCCTCAAAGAATGATTAGAAAAGTATTCTGTCCTCCTGGTTTTTCTGGAAGAGTTTCTCAGAACTGGTGTTATTTCTTCCCTAAATACTTGGCTAAATTCACAGGGAAGCCATAAGGGCTTGGAGTCTTGAGTGTGAGAAAGCTCTTAGCTACATACTCAGTTTCTGGAGTAAGCCTGATATTTTGGATCATTGATAGAATTAGTTTTATGTAAGTTGTCAAATTTATTGGCTTAACATTGTTCATAATTGTCCCTTCTGATCTGTTAATCTATAGCAAAGTCACCTCTCTCAATTCTTGCTGTATGAGTCTTCTCCTCTTTTTCTCTACATGGACCAATAAAGTTTATTATTTTTTCCTCAAAAAAGCAGCTTTTTGTTTCATTGATTTTTAAAAACGATTTTGCTGTTTTCCCTTTCTTTGATTTCCACAGTGCCATTAATTTTTCCCTTTTATCTCCTTGCTTTAAGTTTAATTTGGTCTTTTTTTCCCTAGTAACTTAAAGTAGAAGGTGAGTTCACTGATTGGAGGTCTTATTTTCTAATGTAGACGTTTAGTATTATAAATTACTCCCAACTGCCTTAGCAGCATTCCATACATTTATACTTTCTATTTATTTTGAAATTCAAAATATTTTACAATTTCGCTTTAATTTTCTCCTTTGATCCATGGGTTTAGAAGTGTTTGGTTTCTCACTGTTTGAGGGTTTTCTAGATATTTTTCTAATATTAATTCCTAATTTAATTCCATTGTGGCCAGACATCTTCTTTTGTATCAGCTGAAGTCTTTTAAATCTATTGAGACTTGTTAATGGCCTAGAATAAATGCCTTTGTAAATGCTCCATGTGCTTTTTTTTTTTTTTTTTTTTTTTTTTTGGTATCAGGAGTTGAACTCAGGACCTCACACTTGCCAGGAAGGTGCTTGTGCCACTGAGCTATATCCCCAGCCCTCCATGTGCATTTGAAAAGGACATATGTACTGTTCTTTTGGGTAGAGCAGCTTATTATTGTCCATTAGTTGGTAGAAGATATTATTCAAACTTACTGTAACTTGCTGATTTCTAGTCAGTTTTTCTATCAACTATTGAAAAGAGAGTACTGAATTTGCTGATAGCAGTTGTGGATTTGTCAGTTTCTCATTGCAGTTTTGTCAGGTTTTTATTTCATGTATTTTGAAACTCTGTATTTGCATAAGTATTTAGGGTTGTAACTCTTCTTTATGAAGCATTTTCACCATGAAATGGCATTCTTTATCCCTGATACATCAGTCATAGTCAATATGAGAAGCATAATTTATAGTGAATTGTGTATATACATACATACTTGTTATGGAAAATAGGCTTACTGCTTAGAGGAACTGGTCAGGCAGTCTTATAGTGCTCTGTGTCTGAATCTGAGGCTGACTTTGATGTTGACAAGACAGGGAGAAAGGAAGGAAGATGGGAATGATATAGGGAAATCAAGGTCACGCTGAGTGTCATAGTAGAAGTTGGACCTGAAAAAATGGACTGAAACCCATGTCTATTCTGTTGCCCTTGACCCTAGTGGTGAGGATATCCAACAAAAGCTAGAGCTACTCATCACTGAGCTAAACGCCTATCTGGTCCAGGGATCTGAGTCACTTGTGGATGCAGAGGAAGGTAGAACACTTGCAAGTCAAATTATCATTTTATGTCAGCGCAGTAAACAAGCAGTCACCATTTTCATTCTACCTGATATATCTCACACACAAAAAAAAATCTTTCTGTTCTACCCGAACCAGAAACATGAAAGAAAGAAATTCTAGGACAAATAGTTTATCCTAGCCAAGTTGACACATTATAAAATCTACCCCTTGTAGTTTAGTGTGAAACATGTTTCTTTAGCTCCTATTTAATCTCCAAATTATAACATAACAAGACATGCTTCCACCAAAATGGCACAATTATCAGTCATAATACCATTAACATGCTAACACTTTGTCTGGAAGATGATACAAAATCCTCTTTTTCTCCTTGAGCAATGTTCATTTTTCTAAGTAATAACACTCCTACTTTGTATCTTATAACTTTTATACTGAGGTTAACTGTTATTAATACATGTTATGATAGATGAGAAGAGGGTGAGAGATGATACAGAAATTTTCCAGTGGCTTTCAAAAGAAGAGGAGTGTATTATTGACCACAAGGGAGTTCTTTTCAGATTTAATTAAACACTCAAACATATAAATTAGACTTGGCATTTTCTTTCTTTATTTATTTATTCATTTATCTATTTATTTATACTGCTGGGCATTGAGCCCACCCCAAAGCCCACCCACTGAGCTATACCCCAAACCTTTCCCCCTTTTTAAAAACTTTTAAAATTTTGACACATGGTTTTACTAATTTGCTCAGGCTGGTCCCCAGTTTGTGTTCCTCCTGCTTCAGCCTCTCTGAGTAACTGAGATTATAGGTGTGCACCATCATGCTTAACAGCATCGAATGCTTCACAAAGAATTAATTTAAGCCTAAAACTCAATCTTCAGTTCTGCATGAAAAGTAAATCAAAATTGTAAATCTACATAAAAGTTAACTTGCCTTTGCACAAATAAATATCAGTAAGCAGGTTGATGCTATTTTAAATGAAATTTTAATTAGGGACAATAAGACATCTTTCACTTTATGTTCAGTTAATTTTGGCTTTCTAAATATCATACCCAGTGCTGTAAACTCAGATTGTCAAAGCAGAATGATAGCTGATATAACCAAAGTACCCAAGGTTACTTTGATGGAGGTGAGTAGGCTTATGTCAAGAAACACCAGAATCCCCCAGGATCTTTAGAATTTAATTCCGATCCGATCATTGTCTTTGTCTTCAGTGAGGTCACTGGTATCAGTTTGAAAAACCTTCAACTCTAAGTAATTGAAAACCAAGTGGTTTAAACAAATCTTACTTCATACTTAGCACATAGTGTCTCTCAAAGATATGTTCACATCCTAACCTCTGTGCATGCGATTGTGCCTGTATTTGGAAATGGGGCCTTCTTAGGTATGTTAAGATGAATGAAGGTGAGCACTAATTCCATGCTGGTGTCCTTCTAAGAGAGATAACTTAGACACAAAGGAGACACAGAGAGAATGGCATGTGGAGCTGTAGGCAGAAGTTGATATGATAAATGCCAAGAATTACTGGCAACTACCAGAAAGGAGTGTGGAACAGATCCTTCTGAGCCTTTACAGGGATCACGACCTATGTCTATCTATTTCACTCAGTGGGTTATTACTTACTCTCCAGTACGGTAGCTACTACTCACATGCAGCACTCTAAGTGTAATTTAATTCAAGTTCAATAAAATGAAAAACTCACCTCCTCAGTTCCTCCAGCCTTAGTTCAAGTGATTAATAGCTTCACGAGACTAATGGCTTCTATCTTCCATACGCGGATTCAGAACATACCTTAGAAACCTAGTACGGTATTCTCTTCTGGTCACTGACCTGCAACTGCCTTCAAGGACTCATTCAAAAGTAACATCCCATTCTGTGTTCTGAGCCACCTCCTGCTTCCAGGACACTGCGTGCGGGCCACAGAGCTACAGTCCTCCAGGATTCCTAGAGGGGCGCGTCTGCCCAACTTCCGGTGCGCGAGCGGGAGGCTACTGTGGGGTCAGCGAGGGGAAGTCTGAGCGGGAGTTCGCGCGGCGCGTCCCCGCGTCTTTCCTAAATCGTCCTTCTCGGACACGGTCGGCCTGCTTCTGTCACGGGTGGAGCCTGTGGCTGTCAGCCTCTACCTGTCAGCCGGCGGACGATCCTCCCATCCTTTCAGCACTGCGTCGCCGCCCTTCGCTCCACGGACTCCCGCAGCAGTGCCCGGCGCCGCATGTGCCCGGCCACCGGCCCTGTGCAGGTCAGAGCTCCCTCTTGGGTCAGGGCTCAGCCATCCGTCTTGGCTTCCCCAGTTTGGGCGAGATCCTTCAGGAGACGCTGAGAGCACGGTCTCTTTGTAGTTTTAACAACACGACTGAGCTAGGAAATGATGTGTGCCTTCTACTTAGTGCGGCCCTCTCGGTACTTTTAAGTTCTGCAGTGGCAGGGACGCTCTTCACAACTCCTTGTTTAACACCTCACACAACGTCTGCAGAGTGGCCGTCAGTAAATAGTAAAGAAATGCGTGAAAAAAACTCAGGCCTTCTAAAGGGCGTTTTGATTTGGTTGGGAAAGCAGGTGTGAAATGGCATTACAGCAGAGTAGGCATCTAAGAGCACGGACCTAGGCGCCAGACCATTTGATTTCAGAAGAGACCTTAGTGCCTGTCCAAGCCGGATTGTCCAGAAGTGCCCCAGCGGTTTCCTCTGAGCTACTGGGAGGAACAGTTAGGACTAGGGATCTGCCTTCTCCCAGAGGGAGGGAGTGGTACCCGTGCTCAAGGCTTCCTGCCTTCTAAACCGCACACCGCACAGGTGCTGGGTAGTGGTTTCCTGGACTCCTTCATAAACAAATGACAACTAAGTCTAGGCATCTGACCCAGCGCAGTGGGTTTACACTCCCACTGGCAGGGATACTTTCTCAAATTTGCACACAAGAAGGTTGTGGGAGCTCTCACCTTAAACATGGAAGCACTTCTCTCCAGATTTCTCTTTTAGGGGGTGATGGACTTCAGGGCACCCGTGCTTCCCTTCATTGGTTTGTGTGCTTCCCCAGGAAAGCCTTTTCTGTAAGGTGTACCTTGTGTGTGGAATTTGCCCTTACCTTGTTTCACCTGTATCATGCTTTGAGTGGACTCTGGGGCACTGAGTTGTCCCTAGTTGTTTGGTTCCCAGCCCTGAAGTGATGAGGGCAGGGGTGTGCTGTGTGGGAGAGCCTGATAGGGAAGGTAGTGGTGTGGGCTCTGGGTGTGTTGGTTTCCATTTGAAAGGCATGCTCACAGGTGAGTTGTTTACCGTCTCTCAGAGTGACATCCATGTCATTAAAGCCCCAGATGTCAAAGCCTCGAAGTGAACAAGACATGTTTAATACACCAAACAGCACTATTCAGATGGTTTCTGTCATTCCCAACTCCTATAACTGTAATGTTAGATTCTTAGCTCCATGTTTAGGAGAGGAAATGGGACCTCAGAAAGGTTTGACTGGTGACTAATGCCACATACCTAGTGAGAGATTGCACTGTGATTCTAACTTGGGGCACTGGAGTCCAAAGCTGGTGCTCTTTCTGTGAGCTGGATCACTTCCCTGTAGGGTAAGATGCTGTGGGGATATTTTTAGTCCACATTAGGAATTTGACAATACTATATTGACCACTACCTCTCTGAAATTCTTTTTTGACTATAATTCCATTCATTCTTATGTATAGGGTATACTATGATTCATGTGTTAGACTGAGTGATAGAAATGTAACAGTGAGCAATATCACTGCTATACTGTAGCTCAAAACATTGTATTCATGGTTAAAACCATTGTTAGCCCAAGAGTCCCAAATATGCTTACTAACAAAGTGAGAGAAACACTTTGAGGGAAAGAAATGCAGTTCTTTTAGTCTTGTTTCTGATGACGCCTTGACTGATCCAGTGATCTCAACCCTTACTGGATGTCAGAATAATACGCAGGATGTATTAAAAATATAGGTGTTGGGACCACATCTAGGAGATGGTTATAGGCTGGAGTGTGTCCCAGGTGAATGAAATGAGTCCAGGCAGAGAGAGCATCACCTTGGCTAAAATATTTTTGTTTTGCTTTTACAAAACTGGTCCGAGGCTCATGGAGAGATCGGGCATGGGCATTCCTATGAAGCTCCAGCTGAGCTTCATACCATCCGCTGGAATCAGTTCCTAGTCAGTGGGGATGAGCCCTGGATACTTAGGGCAGTGGAATCAAGAGGCGTCTCCAGCCTGGCTGATGACAAACTACAAGCACATGAGGGATTAAAATTTGAAAGAAACAGCTAACACTGCCAGGAAACATGATAGTGAGGGAGCATATTATTTTTGAGTCACTAAAAGGAAAAGAAAAGAACTATTCAGAGGGAAATGATCACATTTACAACTTGGAAAATATCACTGACTACAATCTAGATAATGGACTGATTGGGACAGAGTACGTGTGGGGACTTTTTGTGCAGTGTGACATATTGGATGGCTGTAGGGATAAAGATGGTGATGACAGAGAGAAGGAAGGGCAGAATTGAGAGAAAGGAAATAAAATCAGTAGAACTTAATTTGCATGAAATAAAAGAAGGAGGTACAGGACAGGATTTTGTTACGGATTCTTTCAGGTTTCTGGCCATACACCCAGATGAATATTTCTAGAATCTGAGAGACAACAACTAGGAGAAAGCAGATTTGAGGTGGGAGGAATCACAAATTGGTTTTGAAGGTGCCCAATTAGAGAAATTTCAAGAGGAGTTGTGGTGAGCTTGACCAGCTTGGTGTAAATAGACCTGGAGCACATAGAGGTCTAAACCAGATGGATGGTAAGAAGGTGAGGTAAAGTAGGTTAGGAGGCAAGTAAGAGAGTGAAAATGTGGAGCACTTAGGACTACACTTAGGGAACTCTGATATACAGGGGAGTGGACCTGTGAAGGAGGGGGAGAATGAGCAAAGATGATTCTTTTACGAATATGAACTTCCTTGGCCTCACAACCATGGAGGACAAGTCGGTGAGGACTAGTGTCTGTAATACCAATTGAGTAATATCACAAACATTGGAATTAAAATGCAAGAGATGATATAGTATAGATTATTGGTCATTCAGGGAAGGACACAAATCAGTGTGATGCAGCCCTGGCAGTGCTATTCACATGTCCATGCACAGATGTGACACTTCATCATCTCTTGATTTCTTAATGCCAGTGGTTACACAGTGAGACCTAAAGAGCTCCTTAAGAGGCTAGGCCAGGGGCAGTGCAAGTCTGAGACCAGCCTTAGAGACCCTGTTTCAAAATAAAAAGGTCAGAGCATGTAGTTCAGTGCCTCCTGGGTTTAGTCTCCAATACTGAACAAAACCTAAAGGAATGTCTATACTCTTTGTGATATACTAAATATTAAGAAGACACTGATCATCCAGTTTCTTTGTGGAGCATACAAAGCATCTTTTAATATGTGGCAAAGTGTAGTTTAGAAAATGTTGCTTTGTAGGCATTGCAGATTTAACTTAATTAGTGAATAGCTGAGCAAAGGACACCAGCATCCTCCAGTAATCAGGTAAGGCCCGAAACTTGAGTCCTTCACTCTTCTCTCTTCTGAACCTTTCCAGTGTGCCCTGATGTCCTGTCCAGTCTCCTCTATTTATATATTTTGGCCTCCATAGCTCAGGCTCTCATTGTCTCCTGACCAAATGGTTGCAACACACTTTCTGTCTCTTTGCCACATCACCCTCCCAGACATTCCTGGGGCCATAGGAATCCCCACCCATCCCAGAGCCTTGATAGGCTGGCTGTTCCTGCACATGTGCCCTTCTTGCACTATTCCTTAAGTACTTCTGAGGCTCCAGAGCAGGGTTCTTAACCTGGGTACATGTCAGAAGCACTTGGGACACTTATTGCGGCCCCACCTGGAGATTCTGACTCCGTGATTCTGTCATGGACTGATGCTCCGTGGCTGCCTCTGAGCCATAGCCACAGGCAACCACCATTAGCCAGACCTCTCCAAACCACATAGGCTTTCTTCAGTGGGCCACATGCTGTCATATGTTCTGTCTTTTGCCTGAATGACCTTCCTCTGCATCTTTGCCGGGCACACTCAGATCAGCTTCTACTGAGATGTCTCCTCCAAGTAGCTCTGTCTGCTTCTTCCAGCCCTTCTTTTTTCTCTTGGTCAGTGCTCTTTTCCTGGTGCTTACTATGCTTGGATTTATCACTCTGTGTGTTCATCTGTCATTTTCCCCAGTTAAACTAAAGAGTGCTTGGAACTTGCAGTCAGGACATGTATCCTGAGACATGTGCTTAGTACACTTTCCAGAACCTAGCAAATGCACACGTATTTGTTGAAATAATAGATGAAAGACTCTCCTTCCCTTTTCTTTGTTATTATGTCAGAACTGTGTGACTTGAAGTCCAAAATAAGTTTTCCTTATTTGTACATTTGTAGCTGTTCTCCATGGTCCCTGCTTAGCATTTCACCAGCATGCCAAATTTGCAGTAACAAGCAAGACTGTCCTGAGCATAATTCTGAAACAAAAGGAGGAGGGATTACTTAAGAGGTGGGAACCCTGGGTTCATATGTTTGACCAGTTTGGGGCCTTGGAGAGATCCATAAACATTCAAGAAGCTGTTTCTTTATATGTTAAACATGGGGATGATAATACTGCACTGTTGTAGTCAAACCCCAATAACATAGTATTTGTAAGCCGCCTGCCTTAGGGTAAATGTTTATTAAGTGAACTTTCCTCCCTGTTTGGGAAAGAACCCATTCCATACTGGCAAGAGCTACCTATTTCACCTGCAGAACCCAGTTGTGCTGCTCGCTACCTGTGTGGCTTTGATTAGCTTATGATTCTCAGTAGCCTCATTTGGTGAAAGAACATAATTTTGAAAGTCCTCATAGAGCACTATTTATTATCCCTAATGTCCCTAACATTGGTCCTGAATAGATTTCAACATTACCAAATTTTGTGTTACATCCTGAAAAAACCTTGAATCATCTAAGTAAATCATTTATGTGGAAGCTGTCTTTTAGTCAGTTTTTTTTTTTACACTGCTATGTTCCTTGGTAAGTGGCATTCAAAAACCTGTATTTACCTTCCAAGCAGCTGTGTAACATGAGCACTGTCGGCCTCAGGGACATCCTGAAGAGGTGGAATTCAGAAGGAATCCCTCAGACACAAGCCTCTACCAACTCCCTGCCTCAGCTGGGCAGGCTTTTCAACTCTCTCTGCCCAGAATGTCAGGAGAGGCCACAGCCTTGGTCTGCTCTGCTGTAAGAGAACAAGAAGGACTTACAGTTGTGAAGGTTGAAGAAGAAAATTATGTTGCGGGGAAGGACTCTGTCCTTGAGGGAGTCTCCCAGAGCCAGGAGATCTTCCGTCAGCGGTTCAGGCAGTTTGGTTACTCTGACTCTGCTGGGCCCCGGGAGGCTCTGAGACAACTCCAGGAGCTCTGCTGTCAGTGGCTGAGGCCAGAGGCACACACCAAGGAGCAGATCCTGGAGCTGCTGGTGTTGGAGCAGTTCCTGGCCATCCTGCCCGAGAAGCTGCAGGCCTGCGTGCAGAGGCACCGGCCAGAGAACGGAGAGGAAGCTGTGACTCTGCTGGAGGAGTTGGAGAGAGAAGTTGGTGAAGCAAGCCAACAGGTAAGAAGCAGGCCTTTGTGTTTGTTCCTTTGACCTGCTGTAAGTTCATGCCATTGTGAGTGGCATGAACTAGGCTCTCAGGGGATTACTCAACTTTTGTCTTTGGTGTATTAATTATTCACCTGTTCGATCAAGTTACAAGGGGTTTTGGTGCTGCTGTTTTCTCTCTAATCGCCTAAACAAGTGTCTGATTCTTCCTGTCCTACCCTGTTGCTCTAGGCACTTTCATCTTGTGTAGGCTCAGAATCACAGTGCTGGTACTTGATTACTCCTAGGACACCACTGATCGCCAAGAAATGATCTGGAAGGAAATGACAACCAAGGGAGCACTAACATCTGTGTACAGCTTACCACAGTCCTTGGAGAACCAGTGCAAGAGTGAGACTCAGGAGACTGAAACTTTCTATGAGAAAGGTAAGGACCCCAATCCATTTAGGGCTGAGGATAGAGGGGAGGGCTATCAAATTTGCCATGGCTCATTGAGCACTAAATGGTGTGCCTAAAAACAAAAGTCTAAAGTGTACAGCAGTAAGCAAGCGGGAGTCTGTGCCACCGAGGCTCAAGGGAGGAACACATCTGCAAGAGGGTACCATGTCTTGCCCTCCTGTCAGGAATGAGGTCTACCTCGTGTTCCAGAGACCAAGCATGGCGTGGTGGGAGATGTTCCCTGAAATGTCCAGCTGTTTTTCCCTGAGGAACAACCCTCTGGTGCCAGAAAGCCTCCAGATGGAGGTGACATGCTACACAGTTTGCTGGGAAGCTACTGAGGGGGATGATGCCTGGGACTGTTCCACATCCTGCAGCAACACAGCATACCAGGTCTAGCCAGAAAATCCCATTTCTCCTCCATTGTCTCTCTGGCCCCCTCTGATGGTAGACGTCATCATTTGAGGTCATCTGATAATGCTGGTATTACAGGTAGGGCAGTGGAGGCTAGATTTGAAATGTGGAGGCAGTAAATTGATAGCTGTGTGGATGCCAAGGGTTAGAACCAAATTGACTTTGCTTATGTTATTGGCAACATCATCCCTATGTGCAGCAGCTACATCAGGTTTATTAGCTTGTTATCTTTAAACTTTAGTCACATCTAACTACTCTTCTGATTTCATCTTCACCACACAATCTTATTAACCTCCTGTGACACTCAGCTATAATAAGCAAAGGCATTAGTTCAGTTTGGTCTGTTACATTATTCATTTTCTTCATTACTTTCTTGTTGCTGAGACAAAATACCTGACATCCACAAGTTAAATGAGGAAATGTTCACTTTAGCTCACAGTTTTTAGAGGTTTCAGTCCACAGGCTCCTAAGGAGGGTGCTTTGGCATATGAGAAACAGTTCATGGCATGGCAGGCAGGGAGCAGCAAGACTTCCTTCTTTATTCCCTTTTTATTCAATCCAGGCTACAAGCCTATTGGTTGGTTGCATGGACATACACTGTGGGTCTTCCCTCTTCAGTAAATCCACCATTTACACCCAAAACCATACTAACCCAATCATTGATCTAATGCAGTGTGACATACCCATGATCCAGTCACTCCAAAAAGCTCCATGTATGAGTGCATGAGGATTTTCGGGGATATCTAGATATAAGCCATTATGCTCATTAAATCTCTATGGTTTTATTGCTTAAGAGCCATGACCTTGGTTAATAAGAGTCTGTTGCAAGAAATGAATGTATTTATTATATGATAATAGAATTAGATTTGTAAGGACCAAGCCGGAGGGCCAGATCCTAGAGCAGTGGTGGCAGACTCTATGGTACATGTTCCACTGGTGGCTGTTTGTTATCATGGAAAGCTCTAAAAGGTTCACCATCACTGTCCTAGAGCTTGACAGTTCACCAAAGATGTCCAGGTAACCATTTACTGAGGTCTATTCAGGAACTCACTCTGTGTCTCCCATATGTCATACCCTGATACAGACCTCTCAGATATCCTCTGCCCCAGGCGGGAGCTACATTAAAATACATTTGGAAAAGTCATCTAGCCCCCTGTGCATTTTTTTTGAGATAGAGTCTCACTGTGTAGTACAGGCTGGCCTTTAACTTGCTTATGTAGTCCAGGCTGGCCTCAAACTCACTGTGATCCTGTTGTCTCAGCCTCCGAAGTATTGGGATTACTGGCATCTGCCACCACACCCAGCTACTCCCTTGTTTTAAAGCAGCTAAATGCAATATTCGTCAGTTTTTCATCACTATAATGAAATACCTGAGGTGGCTACTTGTATAAAGAATATTTTTAGGTCATAGTTTTTCTAGGTTCATTTTTGGGGAAGGCCCTCTGCTGTGTCATATCACAGTGATGGAAAGAAAAGAGTATATACAGGACAAGTGATCACATTTTGAAGCAGAAAGCAGAAAGTGAGTTGGGGTCAGTCTCAGGCTTTTATAACAGTCCTCTCAGAAAAATGAACTAGGGTCTAATGAGAAATACCTTACTGCTTTTCAAGAGCAGAGCCTCAGTGGACCTAAGGACCTCCCACTGTCACCTCTTAATGGTTCCATCAGTTCCCACATTGCCACAGTGCACCTACCTTGCCCCTTCATAGACCCTGAGCATGAGCAATACCCAAGGTGTAGCAATGTCTGAATCACTTAGGGTAGATTATTTCTGATTTCTTTTTCAAGGTCTTTAGGGACAAAAACTCTACTGTAATTGAAATGCTTCTGAAGCTTACCTTTTCTGGAGAGGGGCTATTTAGACATGGTCTTGCTATGTAGCCAAAGCTGGCTCTGCCTTCATGATCTGTCTCCTGAAACTCTTCAAACCCCGCCCCCCATGCTGTCACCTCAGGGGTTTGGATTTCAACAAGTGGATTTGGGGGAGCTGCACACATTCTGATCACAGAAGGAGCCAACTCTCAAAGCAGATGAGGGAAAGAGGCACTATAGTTGTAATGAGACCTGGTTGGTGCATCATCTAATAGCATTAAAAGTATCTGTCAGATGAGGAAGAGAGCCCATATATCCTTAGTTTAAAAGGATTTTAGACCAAATAGGAATAACAGAGGCTCCCATAAAGAGTTCTAATGAAGACACCTGTGACTTTTCTTCTGCAAGAGCCTCCTATAATGTGTACCCCACCATTGAGTTCCTGGACTTTGGGCTTGCAATCATTATTTCTATGCTTCCATTTCTAAGTACTCAAGTGACAGTTCCTTATTTTACTTTTAATTCCTGTCATTTGTAGGAATTACGTTAGTGAACTGCTTATCTAATGTTTTGTATAATCATAAATGTATAGTTGAAAAGTAAAAATCTCTAAGCTTTTCTGATTTATACATCTAAGGACAGAGTTTTATTCTCGTTTCATATGTGTGTGTGTGTGTGTGTGTGTGTGTGTGTGTGGTGCTGGGTATTGAACCCATGGCCTACACATTCTAAGAAGGTGTCCTACCATGGAGTTACACTCACTTCTTTTTTTTTACTTTGAGGTAGAGTCTCACTGTTATTATTTAACCTGGCTTCAAACTTGAGTACTGTCCTGCCTCACCACTCTGAAAGCTGGGATTCAAGCTTGTGCTACCACACCACACTCAGTGTCATCATTTGACTTCCTGTAGTTCAAGAGTTTGAAGAAGTATTGTATTGTGTTGTACTGTATTGTATTGTATTGTATTGTGTTGTATTGTGTTGTATTGTGTTTCATGTTTTTTGAGACAGGGCCTCACTACGTAGTGCAGGCTGGCCTTGAACTCACTTATATAACCCAGGCTGACCTTGAACTCAAGGTGATCCTCCTGCCTCAGCATGTCAAGCGCTGGGATTACAGGCCTACACTACCATACCCTGAAGAAGTATTTTAAATGCTATAAGTTATATTGTTCTTTGTGTCACATTCTATTGCTTATATTTACTTGATCTCCCCGGAACGTTCCCAAAATGCAATTGTTCTGCGCTTTTTTAGTTCCTGTCTACCTACACTTGTCCAGTAATAACCCACAAATTATATCTTCTACTCTACTTCTTTGCTTGAAATGCCACGGATGCAAGACTGGGTATTCTGTATAACCTGTTGCTTTCTTGAGTTAACTGAAGTACCTTCTCCTATGATTGAAAATTATTTCTTAGCTTCCTGGTTTCTCACTGATGCTCCTTTCTGTCACCCTAGGCATCTTTTCTGGTTCACTGTACTCTCCAATACTGGCTATCATTTATTTTCTATTCTCTGAGGGAGCCACCTCTGTCTAAACCAGGCTATTCTCTCTTCTAAATTGAGAAGCTAGTTCTACAAATTTTCCTCCTAATGGATAAATGCCTATTCCATTTGGTTGACTTTGTTCTATCTACTACAATCCTTTCCTTTCTCCTAACATAGGGGGTAAATTACACTTGCATTTTTTGTTCACATTTTTAGATGGCAAGATGGTGAGTGACAAAATGTTGACAGTAAAACAAGAAATTATTGAATGTGTAACATCAGCAGCTCTGATATCCTCAGCAAGGCTCCGTGGTGAAACTGCTTCAGGACAGATAGTTGAAGCTTTGGGACATGTGGGCAGTGCTGAGAAGCAGAGGGGAAGTGTTGCATGGAACACAGTGAGTCAGCTCTCTTCCCAGGAAACCCATGTTAGTGTGGCAACCTTCAGCAGGAAAATCCCCACGGAACAGAGCATCTTTGAATGTAATGGAAGTGAAGGACATCTCAGTGTGAACTCCAATGAAATTACAAGACAGAAAATTCACACAGGGAAGCTCTATGAATGCTCTGACTGTGGGAAAGCCTTTTGCCAGAGCTCAAAGCTGATTCAACATCAGAGAATTCACAGTGCTGAAAATCCTTATGAATGTTGTGAATGTGGGAAAACTTTAAGGGGCCGCTCTGAGCTCATTACTCATCGGAGAATTCACACTGGAGAGAAACCATATGAGTGTGGAGAATGTGGGAAAGCCTTCAGCCAGATTTCTGCCCTTAATCAGCATAAGAAAATTCACACTGGAGATAAAGCATATGAGTGCACTGAGTGCGGTAAGTCTTTTGGGAGGAGCTCTATCCTTATTGAACATCAAAGAATTCACAGTGGTGAAAAACCCTATGAATGTCGTGAATGTGGAAAAGCTTTCAGGGGCAGCTCAGATCTCATTAGGCATCGAAGAATTCACACTGGAGAAAAACCCTATGAGTGTGGTGAGTGTGGGAAGGCCTTCAGCCGGAGTTCAGCCCTTATTCAACATAAGAAAATTCACACTGGAGATAAAGTATATGAATGTATTGAATGCGGTAAGGCTTTTGGGAGGAACTCTATCCTTATTGAACATCAAAGAATTCACACTGGAGAGAGGCCTTATGAATGTAACGAATGTGGAAAATCATTTAATCAGAGCTCAGCCCTGACCCAACACCAGAGAATACACACTGGGGAGAAGCCTTATGAATGTAGTGAATGTAGAAAAACATTTAGGCATAGATCCGGCCTCATGCGTCATCAGAGAACACACACCAAAATCTAACACTGTGGGTAAGATTGTGCAGTTGTGAAATAGAATCGTCACTTTAAATTTTCCAGAGAGACCCCTGCACAGTTCCATTCTATAAGAAGAGATCCACACAACATTAGAATTGTTGAAGTGTTGAATGGAAGAATGGTAAGTGTTTCCTAAAACTGATTTCTGGATCTGTACTCCCACCTGAAATACCTCCTCCTCACTTTCAAACCAATGCAGATATAACTGCCAATTAGGTATCTTCACAAGAAGTCCAGGATTGGGGCAGATACGAAAAGAGCTCCTTATAATATGATCTTTGCCCAGCAAGGGCATTTGTGCCTTTTGTAGGTGGAGCCATGTGCTAAGTTGAATTATGTGGCATGTGAAATGCTGAAATATGTTGTTTGTCAGGTTAATGGTATCTCGGGCTGTTTAACATTTTCGAAGGAATGGTGGCTCATTGTGCCCTTTGCTAAATCTTCCTGCAGTTTTGAGCTTCTTGCTGAAGTTAATTCTGATCTATGTGTTGACCACCTGATATGTTTAGGCACTAGGGGCACACATGTCCGCTAGTCTCCCATCAACTTTTAGTTCCATGCTTAGAGGATATACCTACTTATTAAGTGAGTGATACAGTATAGTGTGGAAAGTATTTTGCTAAGATAAAGCCAGGCTTCTGTTGAAGTACATGGCAAGGATAGCTTACCTGGTCTATGAGTCACTAAAGATTCCTGGGATGTGATGACATCAGAGTTAAAACCTCAATGGTAGGAAGTTAGACAGGTGAAGGGCACAGGGGAAGAGGCAGAGGTTATAGAACATGCCCGGTATAAAGATAAGGGAGATGTGGGTGCATCCTTTCCTCAGAATTCTACTCCAGCAGGAATTAATTTTCATACTGTGACTCAAAAGCCAGGAAATGTGTTGATTTCTCTTTCTGTTCGTAATCACTATCACAGATCAAGTGAGGCTGTCACATGGTCAGAATTAATGTAGTAGAAGACTAGTGCATTTTATGGAAACAGCATACATACATCAAAGAAAAAATATATACTGGAGTCTGGAAGGAGAGTGGGTGATGGAGCGTTCGTGTCCCAACCCCTTGGGCTTAGGAAATGGAAGATTGCAGGAACACAGTAATGGGGAATCTGCCTTCCCAGGCCCCACAATTCCTCATTCCCTGCGCCTTTCTCTCAGCACCAGGTTCACTCTTAAGCCACTTGAGGGCGATAAATATTTCTTGGGATTAATCCATCAGAGTCGTCAAAAATTATACTTCCATGCTAGTTTTTATTTTGGCAGTTTTACTTAACCCACAATTCCTCAAGACAATTCCTGTATTAGTCATGTTGGAAAATTTGGTAATCATAGCTATTGTGCGTAGTAGAGGAGATGCAGTTGAGGAGCGTTTATGTTCAAAAGTTGTGCAAATTATCACTGAGCAAAATCAATCCTAAATTTATTTAAAGGAATTCTTCAAGTGTATGGTGAGTTGCCTTTCCTACTAAATGACTTAATGTTCTTACTGCCTAATTGTGAATTAATTGTGAATGCTGATAATACAGAAAGTATAAACATCTAGAATCCCACTCTCCATAGGAACAATTAACATTTTGGAATATTTCCTGTTGGTATTTTTCTCCCCTATTCCTAATATTTTTGTATAAAATCTTGTCTAGTAAATAATGTATGGTAACTAATTTTAACATTTATGTTGAATACACACTTCAGCTGATCAAAATCAGAATATAATATAAGATGTAATAAAACTTGAGTTTTAAAGGTTTCTTTTGAAATTATTATTCATTCACAAATAGGGAATACAGAAACGTGAGTGTGGGGATTTGATAGGGGATCATGAAAGGGGTGTAGAAAGTCAGAAGCGTGTTTATTATTTATTTTTATTTTATTTTTTGTATTTTTCATTCCATGGGCCAAAAAACATCAGAAAACTATGACAGCCAATCTCCAGGAATGCAACTGACCAGCCTCACAAAATGGACAGAGTTGAGTTGTGGAGGGACTATGAGAAAAAGTCTCTTCAAACATACACACATTCTATGTCTACCACAATTAGGATTTCCCCTTTCCTTTGATGGGGATTGTATGTGCCAGACTGCACTGCTATGACCATCCCCTTCTCCTGCATGAAGTCCTCAATAGAAGTGGCAGCTTAGAGACCATGGTCAGATTTGCTTTAAATTTCCAGTCCTCTCAGACAGTGTTCGTGAGCTATGGAAATGAGGGAGAAGAGGGCAGGCAGGAAAACTGATATTTAAGTATTGTGCCTAAGTTGCATTTTCTTTTAAAAAATTCCTTTAAGATCTACTTAGAGTAGACACTGTTAACCCCTAGAATGCTTCTATACCAAGAGAAACAAGATAGCCCTGACTGAGCAGAAAGACATGAACTGCTTCTTTTCCAGAAAAAGTTGGTGAAAGAAACAAATCCATTTTACAAACACAAAATTTTGAACTTCTGACCATAAAAGCCCATCTTCTTCGACTCCTTTCACAGAAGGTTCCAGACTTGGAAGGTGACTCGCTTATAGCTGTAGAATTCATGGGGAAACACTAATGACTAAAGGTCTTGAACACTTCAAGGGGTATTCTTTTCCCAACCATAAATCCTCAGGGACTCATGTTGTATTTACACCAGGATTTATAATCTGTAGAGGCCTTTTTAAATACTATGTTTGAGGTGGACAAGTCTACCATTGTTTTTTATCAATGATTCAATTGAGGCTAGGGATGTAGCTCAGTGGTAAAGTGCTTGCCTCGCTAGCATACATGAAGCTGTGAGTTCAGTCACTAGTGGAAGGGAGGGGAAATGGTAATGCAATCGAAGATTACAGTTACGTTTGCTAACAAACAGACTTGGAAGGAACAGAGATGCTACAGAAAGCAAGTTTTTGTTTTGTTTTAAATATTTTCCCAACTAACCTAGGCTTCCACTTTTTGGTTTTTGTTTTTTCAGTACTGGGAATTGAACTCAGGACCCTGCACTTTCTAGGCAGGTGCTAGCTACTGAGCTATATCCCTGGCTAGGCTTCCACTTTTTTCTTAAAAAACAAAAACAAAAACAAAAAGTAGTTTATGGTTCTGGGGATTGAATATGTTAATTATGCACTCTTACCACTGACCTATACCTCCAGCCCCTTCCTGTGATTTTGAGTATTAAATACTACCAGAACATTTAGAATACATAAAAGCATAACAGAATATTAAGTTATACTTCCCTCCCAGAGATAACCAGTATAGCACCTTGAGACTGTATTTCCAGTATTTTAATGCATAAATATATATTTTACATGGCTCATATTGTATACTGTACTACTTTAATATATCATGAATGCCTCATTTCTTAAAACATTAATCAACACCAGTTTTTTTTTTTTGTCTTTTTGAGACTGGGTCTCTATGCAGTTCGGGCTGCTCTTGAATCCACTTTGTAGTGTAGGCTGGCCTCGAAGCTGCAATAATCCTCCTGCCTCAGCCTTACAAGTGTTAGAATTACAGGTGTGCACCACCACGCCTGGCTGAATACCAGTTTTAACAGCTTTTAAGACTGTACATTTGGGCTGGGGATTTAGCTCAGTGGCACAGTGCCTGCCTGGCAAGCTCAAGGTCGTGAGTTCGATTCCTAGTACCGAAAGAAAAACAAAAACAAAAAACTGTACATTCATGATGATTTCTGAAATATATTTCCAGGTAGAATTCCAATAATGTTCAAATCAGCTTTATTAATAAAATAGCCAAAATGTAAACAACTCAGATGTCTAGCTGGTGAATTAATAGATAAGTTGAAATATATCCAAACCCTAAAATACTGTTTAGCAAAAGAATTATAGAGAAAGCAAAAATATGGATAAATATCAAAATATTATGTTAAACTAAAGAAGGGTGACATAAAAAAGCATGGTTCCATTTTCCTGAAATTTTAGAAAAGAAATGAAATCCACAGTGACAGAAAGCTTATTAGTGGTTGCCTAGAGACAAGGATGGGGTACAAGATAAATTTTCTGAGTGGAGGCAGTGGAAATTAGTGGTTCTATGGATTGTGGCAGTATTGGATATGATGTATAAATATGTCAAAACATCTAAACACAATTAAAAAGGGTACATTGTATTTTCTGGAAACTACACCTTATTAAAGCAGATTTAATAAAAAACCGGTAAGAACACATTAAGACTGGAATGACACAAAAAATCTTGGGCTTATTCAATTCCATACTTCTGTTGCTTCATTTTTGTTTCCCTTTTTAGCAATTTTCCTTTAAAAAAATTTACACCACATTTTCCAAATGTTTAAAATTTGTACACATAGGAAAAACGTATATATATAGAGAGAGACAGAGACAGAGACAGAGACAGAGAGATTAAATATGACAAAATTGAATTTTCCTTTAGCTTAGGAAAGAAAAAATTACCAGAAAATTTCAAACACCCTGGGATTGTTCTGTGCCTGTTCCAGTCTCCCTCCAACCTCTTTTTTCCTCTTCATATAATTATTGAATTTTGTGTTGATCCTTTTCTGGCTTTTCTTCACAACTTCACTAAATGTCTGATTTTAAAGAAAATATTGCAGGGTTTTGAATGTTCTAATCAACATTAATTCTGTGTGTGTGTGTGTGTATGTGTGTGTATGGTGTGTATGTGTTGCTGGGATTGAACCCAAGACCACCTGCATGCTATTTAAGAATTCTACTATTGAGATACATTCTCAGCCCGAGTGAATTCTCTTCCTAATCCATTATAATTAGGCTGTTATTTCAATAATTCAATTGAAATTGGATTTATAAAATCACTAATTGCTGTATCTTGACAAACCCAATGGTCATCTCACAATCTTACTCCAAGTTTACTTGAATAGTTACTACTTTCCTCTTGAAATACTTGTGTTCTTCTCCGTAATTTATCTTTCTCCTATTCTTTACATTCTAGGCAGAATAATCTTACTTCTCATTCTGTATAAAGATATCTTGTATAATGGCTTCCCACTACACTGGAATGAATTTCCAAATCCTTCTGATAGCTTATAACATTCCATATGATCTGGTCCCTTTCTCTCTGCCCTCATTTCTACTACCCTTCTTTTACCTGTCTATCCTAGGCTCACTCTGCTCCTCCTACAGTGAGGGGCCCTGGAGGGTTGCAGGAAGGAATGTAATTTCATTATATGTCAACCTGCAAGAAAATGGTAGCTTAAGGAACTTCATTTTCTATGTTAGGAGCACAGTACAGAATATTGGATTGGCAAACCATTCAGGACCCCTCTGTCTCTCAGGAGGTATTCCTATTCCCCTTCATTTTCTCCAATACATTTCTGACTCAGGAAAGGCGATGGGAGGGGAGGGAAAGAGAGGGGAAGGGAGGGGACGGGGGAGGGGAAGGAGGGATGGGATAAGGGAAGAGAGGAAAGGAAAGTAAATGTTGGAGTATAGAAGAGGTAGACTGTCATGGATATCTTTTCAAATCTATTCTCCATCTGCTGTGTGCCCATGGGGTTGATGTTGGTGACTGTGGGCTTCCATGACCTCTGGCTTACAATTAGATCTGCATAATAAGGGAAGAACAATAGTGTGACCATCTGTCTTGGCTTGCCTAAAACTGAAGGGGCTATTGGGAGGTGGGACTGTCAGTGCTAAATACCAAGCAAACAGATGAGTCAGCTACTCTTCATCTTTGGTCATTCGTCAATATCTGCAGGTGATTAGTTTCAGGCCCTCTCCTAGAAACCAAAATCTGCATATGCTGAAGCCCCTTACTTATAGTGGCACAGAGTAAAACCTCAATGACTAATTTTATATGACTAGTAATAGTAAAAAAAGCTATGACTTTAATAATTCATTTTATTAATTCATAAATTAATTCATTTGTTGAATTAGTTAATGAAATGGTCTGAAGGATACATTAATATTAGCAGTAATTATTTCTAGATGGAGTTATAGGTTATTAAAATTTTGTATTTTCTATACTATACAAATGGACAACAGCATAATTGGTTTTTTGTTTGTTTGTTTGTTTGTTTTGTTTTTCTTCTGGTACCAGGAATCAAACTCACGACCTGCGCTTGCCAGGCAGGTGTGGTGCCGCTGAGCTAAATCCCCAGCCCTAACAACAGCATAATTACTTCATAATAAAAATGTTACTTCATTCTAATCATGTGAAATAAGTATATCAATTTATGTTACATTGCAAGGAGCAGCAGCAGTTTAATAATTCAGGAAGAATGACAGCTAGATGCTTTGATCTCTTTTTTTTTTGGTACCTGGAATCAAACTCAGGATTTGATTCAAGCTCAAACTTGAGCTTGTCAGGCAGGCACTTATGCCACTGAGCTATATCCCCAGCCCTGAGCTAGATGCTTTGAATAGTTTCTTTTTTCTGGTTTTTTAAGATAGAGTCTCACTATGTAGTCCAGTCTAGCCTTGAATGTACTATGTAGCCCAGGTTGGCATCAACCTCACAGTGATCCTCCTGCCTCAGCCTTGCCTGCTGGGAATACAGCTGTGCGCCACTACACCTGGCCAGAATAGATCTTTTTTTTTTTTTTTTTTTTTTTTTTTGGTTTTTCTCCGGTACCGGGAACCGAACTCACAACCTTGCGCTTGCCAGGCAGGCGCTTTGCCGCT